>NC_134574.1:146071422-146371422 GCF_050947875.1 Dermacentor variabilis | reverse complement strand
CTCTGCCCGCTCTGCCTCGCTCTCAACGACAAGTCCTTTAGCGGGCAACGTCCGCCCACCTTTAGCCACCCGTGGATTGAACGCAGTGAGGATGCCCCCAGAGATCGCAATCGGCGTCCGCGTGGCTTAGACTGGGCCTTTTACGGCTCCGAAAATGCGTATCTCTATCGGCCCTAAGGTGCCATTGGCGTACTAAACCAACAAAACTTCGTAGCTTTGCAGCGCTCGGCCTTTCCGCATCGAGCGTGTCGTGTTCGCCCGTTAGTATACGTGCTCGCACCTTTTTATACACTGTACATAACGGATGAAGTGAAGTCAGCTACAGTGAATTAAGCTCCAGCGACCAATGTTGAAGCTATAGAGTGTTAGCTGCGTGCGCCGTGAGACAAGAAATGGCTGGCTGGGGACATTGCTGGCTTTTTCTTTACTCGTCATGTATAGCGACCGACGCCCGCTACTAATCAACACGTTCAAGCCGCGCCTCCATCAACCACATTTTTTCGTGTAATTTAGCATCCCTTCTTTTTTGTTCGACTACCTTTCTTTTGTTTACTGGCGACTGCACTTTCTTTCTTCATATTTTACGCAACGAAATGCTCCTTTCACTGTAAACGAATACCACTATAGAGGCTGAATAAACGTTGCGGAGTTATCTGCGGTCATGCGTGAAGTGGCTACTCTTCTTTTTTCGGCAATATATAGTTCTTTGTTGGTGACTTAACGAAGTAGCATTACATGCTGAAAACGACAGTAAAGGGAAACGACCGGCTTAGACTGGATCAATGTTCGTGGACAACATTGCGCTCCTTTGGCGAAGTATCCGCCGTAGTTACTCAGTGGCTATGGCATTGGGCTGCGGAGCACGAGGTCGCGGGATCGAATCCCGGCCACGGTGGCCGCATTTCGACGGGGGCGAAATGCGAAAACACTCGTGTATTTAGATTTAGGTACACGTTAAGGAACCCCAAGTGGTCGAAATTTCGGAAGTCCTCCACTGCGGCATGCCTCATAATCAGAAAGTGGTTTGGCACGTAAAACGTAATTTTTTTTCTTTGGCGAAATAAAAAAAAAGGTGAAGGGAAGGTTTTATACGTCCCGAAGCTGGGTGCACCTTGTTATAGGCGCTCCGGTTTAAAATTTGACCACCTACAGTTTCTTTAACGTTCTGCAGTTGCGATCTTTATGCCAGTGAACACTACAGCCTCTCCATGCGCGTTCCCGCCGCAGCGGTGGGACGTAGGTGGTTTCGTAAACGCCATGGCGCGGGCCGATAGTAAAGGTTCTGGCGAGTGCACTGCCGTAGCAGAAGGGCGAGTTGGACAACTTGATATTCATCGCGACAGTAGCGCTGAGCGCGACAGGGTCAAATATGGACAGAAAGACGACAAAAACGCTTTAGTCGTCTTCTGACCCATATTGTTGTTCTTCCTTCTTTTTCTTTTTCTTTTTTTTTTTTTTTTTTGATACACTGAGTGTTCCACTACGCACTGTCGTAGTTTGGAGGCCTAGCGGAGGTATGCTCCTGGATCGCGCGTCGTCTGCTGCCCACATGGCATTCGAGAGACACAAACATGTGGTTACCGTGCGCATTCACTCGATGATCACGTATCGTTGTATATAAACTGTAGCAGACGACGCTTGAAGCAGACGACTCTTGAGCGCGACTATAGGGGAGTGCATTCGCTAATAGCTATGGTGCAAAAACTATACAGCAGCAACTATACAACTATAACGCTAACGAAATACGTTAGGAATCACGTCGCCCCCTTCTTTGAGGGGCAAAATGCATGATCTATAGGGGATCCTCGTTCGCCACATTGCGAAGTGTTGTTCAGGAGCCTCACTCGACACACGTCCTGCCTGTGACGCGTGACCGGCTCCCCACACTTTGCATACTTTTTTTTTCCGCTGTGGCACTCCTAACGCTAACGCATCAAAGGGACACTAAATAGAAAAAAATTATTTCGCCGTGTTAGCATATTACCCTTTTACAGTGTCAGAAGCACCGCTTTTACCGTGAGAGAACGCATGGTTAAGCAAGTAAGACTCAAAAGCAAAAAGAACAGGTGGCGACGCCACCTTCATGTTCCCGCAGCAGCCCGCTGTGACGTCATGGATTTCCACTGCATCCGGTGGAGCCTAGTTTATTCGTTATCGAGAAGAAATGAGCTGTATATTGTGTTCTGAAGGAGCCGAGGACTGAACATGGCAAGTTTCGGTAACATTTATTGAACCCGACGCTGTCCAAACACGAATAAAAGTAACCTTTGAAATCCCTGACGTCACGCCGACGTATACCGGAGCTGTGATTCCGGCGCGAAATTTGAAGAAATACCAGTCTGACTTTCATTTTTATTTTCTCTCTCGGTTCGAAACATCAACCTGTTATCACGAAAGTAATGAAAATGGACTTTTTCAAAGAATACTTTATCAGCACAAACGGATTTAGTGTATCTCTGTAGTGTCCCTTTAAGGAAAATTAAATTGCGGTATGATTATGAGGCAGCGCCGCATACTATGTAAAGCGTTCCGCGTTAATTTTGAACATCTTCGGTTCTTTAAGCGCACCTAAATCTATGCATACGAGTGATTTTGCGTATTTCGCCTGTTATGGAAATGCAGCCGCCGCGGCCTGGCATCGAAACCGCGGCCTCTAGCTCATCAGCGCGAAACGTCATATCCGCTCTGAGTAGCCGCGCCGGCAAACAATGCAAAAGCTTATTACTGTACAGAACAAGATCGCATGCAAAACTTAACCGCATTTTACTTGCAGTAGGCGTCCGCTTATCCGTGCCTATATATACCTCCCACCTACACTTGTCTGACTGCGTGGTAACGGCGCGCTCGCTTCGCACGTCCACGCCAGGTGTCAGCGGACCTCGGCGTCATATTTAGCCTGCTCTCACCTGGAGTGGCAGTCATCCAAAGCACAGCCGCGCTGACTATAACCGTGGCAGCGAGACGACGTCGCATCGTGTTAAACTGGCAAGCTTCGTGCATGTGTATAGTTACCGCCCATGACTTCCCGAATACATGATGTCATGTGTGCTTTGTGGAAATTGCGCTCGAAAAATCGTAGCTATATGCATATGTATGTACGCACGAACAGTTTCTCGCGATGTGCATGATGGATCGGTCTCCGTTGCACTGATAACAATGCGCGATCGCACTGGCATGAAAGCAACTGCACTCGACAGGATATTTGCCTGTTCAGTCCTCCTGCTGGCCTCTGCCCTTGTCTTCTCTCTGCGCCATTGTTCACTTCTTTACAGCGAGGCTTCCTTTGCCTGCTTTTCCCGAATTTGTCGTGGCTGCTTGGTGCTGTTGGGTCGGTCGTTATCTCGGCGCATACATATTTGTGAATGCATATATACACAAACGTCACACGAATGTACCCTCGAAGTAGCTTTTATAACACTTGCATGCTGACCAAGTATGGCCACCTTTGTTCTGCGTAACAAAAAACATAACTTCTTTTACATGAAATCTGAGAGAGAGAGAAAGGCAAAGGAAAGACGGATGTTAACCAGAGATTATCTCCTGTTGGCTACCCTCTACCAGGGGATGCGATAGGTGAGAAAGAGAAAAATAATATTAAGAAGCACCCCCCCCTCCATGCACACGCATGCACGCACACATACACACACACACGATGCAGAACTACATAAAATCTAAACGGGTAATGTTGGCTAGCAGGCACACCTCTATATTCACCGATCCGTTAGTGGAATGGTGAATTATATATACTTCACGGATTCTGTTATTTACTTTGTTTTCTTTCATTTGACGAATCATTATGTGCCGCCGCTGGGTGCGAGGCCGTTTTCGGCCAATCTCCCAGAATGGGCGTGTCCCACAACGTACGATTCCCTCTAAAAACACGAAGGTATAATGCTATCTCGCTGACATCTCTGAAGCGCATTGATCCGTTTATAGAATGGTGAAATATGTTTCACAAATTCTTTGATTTACTTTACTTTCTTTTGATTTAACCACTCGATATGCGCCCCCTGTAAGTTTGTCCGTTCTCGGCCAATCAATGTGAATTGTTATGTTCCAGTGTGACACAAGAGGCACAGAATCCCCTAAACGTTTCTTCGTAGGTGTCGTAATTTTGTGGAAGTACACCTGTCATAGCCATTATAAGTTTTCTCGGCAATTGAGCGTGCTTCATTTGCCTTCGTCTTAGAGACGTCGCTGCGCATGCGTATCACACTGTACGCCCGTCCGATTTGGTGCACTCGTTTCGGCATATAGCTTGTGAACCATCCCTATTAAAAAAAACGTATTACCCATAACTCCTACATCCGATAACATCACATAACACATAAAAAAGCGGATTTCTGTATGGAATCTTCTATGTTTCATATCAGATAACTGGATATGGGAGTTATTGGGCATATGGATTTTTCGATAGGGATGGATGACAGCAAAGTTGCGACCTCTGTGGTGGGTAAACACGCAAACATATTCCTTGGGATTGCTAGCTGGATAGCATGGAAGTAAAAAAAAAAAACATTGTACGCAGCGTCGTAGGGTAAAAGCATGTAATTAACCGCGTTAAATTCAGCATTCGCTTCACATCTATATTTCAGCTTATCCGTTTTTTCCTCCAATTTTTTCTCCAAACCTCCAATTTTTTCTATAATTGACAAAAACATATGTGGGGAACCGCGTGCGGGAACTGTACGAGGGAGGAGGAGACGAGCTGCCCTAGCCAATCAGCAGCGGCCGAAATGGACAGTCCACTAAGTGGACTCTTACAGAATGCCGCCCCTGTACACTTTTCACGGCGATGCCGTGGGCGCCGCCATGTTTGATCGCGTGGTGACACGTTCATTGGCTGCCTCAGCTGCCTCCGTTGCCTGGGTATTTACATTTGATGCGCATGACGCCCTGTGCGTGTCGCAAACCTATGTTTCAGTGGATATCGCAGGCGGTTATTGGGTGGGCGACATGAAGCCTTAGCCACAGCTTCAGAGGACATGCGAGCGCTTCCCGAGCTCGTTATAAGCCTTGTATTAACGGTGCGAGCAGCGTTTATGGTGCGTGTACTGGACGCGGGGCTATAGAAATCCATTTTTATGCAGCTGATTTCTTCGGTTTCCTGCAGCGGCCTACTTCACTTGTTCCCTCTTGTCACGCTTGTCTATTCCGGCAAATACCCCTCCTAGAGGATTGACCAAGTATGTTCATATACTTTGTGTCACGTCACCAATCAATGCCCAAAGGTCCAAGTTGTCTAGTCGGACACATACCCACCGGTACATATGATTGGGACTACGTCAGTTTGTTGACATGCCCATGTTATGTGGTATAATGTGGGTTTGTCGTTGCACCATGGACAATTTGTCCATATATAATGTGGGGTGCATTTTACTTAGCACGTTGAAGTTAGGGTACGATCCTGTTTGTAGTTGTCTCCACGCGATAGCTTCTTCCCTGCTAAGGGACTTGTGCGGCGGGGTGTACCGGTTCCTGTTGCCTATGTAATTATCTAAAATGACCGCGTATACTCTCGGGGTACAGGCGTGGATCCCTCAAGGCTGTCGACGTTGGACGCTCCCAAGTGCGGAGCAATGGGAGGAGCTCCTGTCCAGCGACTACTGCGAAGACCAGCTAGGTCTAGTGCGACGTGCTCGACGGAGAGCAGAGGCCAGCGGAGACCTGGGCTGGGGGCAGCCGACCATTGCGATAGAGGACGGACGAAGCAGCGGGTGAAGACCTCCGGGGATGACACAAGGAGGAGGGAGACTCCCCTGAAGAGTCCGCCCCAGCCGCAGAGAAGTAATTACTTGAGCTGAGTAAGGTTTTCACTCACTCACTCACTCACTCACTCACTCACTCACTCACTCACTCACTCACTCACTCACTCACTCACTCACTCACTCACTCACTCACTCACTCACTCACTCACTCAATGGCACATATATACCCAGTCGCACGTACCCAGCGGCCGAAGTTAGCGCGACAGAGGTTAGAAGCTGCCGTCACACTGAAAGGAGCGTGAAGTTGCCAAGGGATGCCTAGTCGCAATAAGCGTTACCTTTAGCGGGAAAATCATCTGCGGTGGCTATTAGCATCACTGCTTACATCACCATGAAGTGATGCATACCCGTAGGCAATGACAGGTATACCAAAGAAAAATAACTGATATTAGCCCCGTCTCAGGAAGAGATAGGACGTTGGTTTAAAGGCCGGGTGTGTTACCTGCTTTCGATGCAGCGTGTTTGACCGCTGTTCACGCACGCTTTAAGGCCGTGGAAATATGAGCGAAGTACTTGAGAGAATGTCAGAGCGTTTACGGAGGCCATATAGCATAGCGAGAACGCAATTTTCAGAGTCTGTCTGTTGTGCTTGGAAATGACATTGATTTGGGTTAGATGGTGCATACTTGAACTACGAAAGAACAGCGCAAACTAAGACATTCACGAGCGGGAGAACGATTCAGGACAAGCGCTTGTCCGGTATCGTTCTCCCGCTCGTGAATGTCTTAGTTTGCGTTGTTCCTTCCTAGTTCACGGGATTGTGCTGTTTCGCGCTATTTCTTTGGGGGCACGACTCATCGCCTGAAGCGCCTTCTCTGTTGAGAGGATCTCTCTGTGTCTTTGTTTCATCGCTCTCATACTTATCTGACGAAGACGACAGCGATCTCGTGTGGAAGCTTCATAAACAAGGCTGCGTTGCCGCATCCCACCGCCTAATTTTAAGATGTCTGTGCTGTCGGGGCTCTTGGAGGTGACCTTGGTCGCGCGAAGCTGAACCGTGAGGACAAGTGGCCAATGTCGCAAAGAGTAAAGTCACGTCAGCAAATGCTCGGATATGACGTCACATTTCCCAGGGAGGTTCCTGCAAACAAAGTATAATTAGCCGCCTTGAAAAAGAAGGCTAGGTACATTTCGGCCTGGGTGGGAATCGAGCCCAGGACACCGGGGGTGCGAGACGAGCACGCTTGCCTGAAGCCACGATTGCACCACGGTCCTGGCTAACTGATCCGTCCTGGTCCGGGACGGATTTGTCCCGGACCAGGACGGATTTTTCTTGAACTGCGTGGCTTTTGTTTCGAGGAACCCGTGTGGGTTTCCTTTGTAGCAGTTGCTACGATTGGGTGGATGTCTCATTTTTCCCTTACTGAATTACTTCTCTCCACCTTGCTGGTTTCCACAGTACTATTACGTCATATTTATTATTATTTTGGTGTTTTTTTTTGTTTTTTTTTTACGCGTATATAGGACGCTCGATTAATCCCCTCGGTCAAACAAACGAGGCAGGTTCTTTACGTTTGTTGACAGTAAGGGCCAGGTAATGGGCCACGTGTGGACAAAGTTGAAAGCGCGCGGGTTAATTAGGGCCTTGGCAATCGATTACGTAAACAAGCGCTCCGGAGCGTCATAGGGGCGCGTGTCTCGCGAGCGGCGCAGAATTTAGCCCGTTGCCCTGGCAGAAATACAAATGCCACCGCGATGAAATTTAGCGAAAATGTAGGTCGACGCTATATATGGCGAATCCCCTTGCGAGGTAATTGATACTTGTGTATGAAACATGCAGCCTTTGTAAAAAAAAAAAGGAAACAATTCTTAATCAGGTGTCAGAATGTGTACGATCATATGATCACGCTATCAGCTGCGCACATCCCGACTAGGTGTACATTACACCGGGTCTGTATTTCTCGGAAGGAGAGGTGCATGGCGAAGGCAAATTGTTAGAAAATTTTCACGTCCTTGCCTTAATTACAACAGTTGCAAATAAATTACTGAACCCTAGTTTTATTATTATTATTATTATTATTATTATTATTATTATTATTATTATTATTATTATTATTATTCGTCATGCCACGTTCGTGGTTGATTCCTCCGTTGCCCTCGGTGACACAAGGCAGCTTGTTAATATTTGGCGAAAATAAGGGGCACGTTATTGCTAATATGGTAGGCAAAGTTCGCAGTGTGCGGGCTAATTACGGTCTTTGCTGTAAACTACGCACCCGAGCGATCTGATGTCAGTGGCGTAGCCAGGGGGTGGCACAACAAGCACGTGACCTCGCCGAAAGCTTTATGAGTGCGTTTTAAGAACAACGCAGAGTTTATGCCGCTGCCATGGGAGAACCGTGAATGGAACCGAGATCAAATTTAACGAAAATTATGGGATGGGAAGGGAAGGGAGCGGGGGGGGGGGGGGGTTGACAATATAGGCCACTGTTCTGGCACTCGCCGTGGTTGCTCAGTGGCTATGGTGTCGGGCTGCTGAGCACGAGGTCGCGGGATCGAATCCCGGCCACGGCGGCCGCATTTCGATGGGGGCGAAATGCGAAAACACCCGTGTGCTTAGATTTAGGGGCACGTTAAAGAACCCCAGGTGGTCAAAATTTCCGGAGTCCTCCACTACGGCGTGCCTCATAATCAGAAAGTGGTTTTGGCACGTAAAACCCCAAATATTATTATTATTATTATTACTGTTCTGGCGAAGTAAATTGCCAGGCCTGAACACGGGACTCTTTGTGTCAGGCCTGGCAGTGAATAATTGGAAAACATCTTCTGAAGAAATAAAAGGGGGGAAATCATATAGTAACACAGAAACATAAAAAGAAAAAAAAGTTTGTCGGACAGGCTATTTGAACAGAGGACTACCCAGTCACGAACTCAGTTCTGTGACCGCTATCCACTTCTGCCTAGTGCAACTTGTCTAGGCACAAACGTAGAGTTACCGTACATACAGCACATACAGTAACTCTACACAAACGGAGCACAGCGCGCCCTCCTCCGTTGTGCTGTGGCACGGCCGCTCGATTGAAAAGCAAGGTACTTTTGTATCGGTGCTTTTGCAAGGTGCTTTTGCAAGGTACTTTTGCAACCTTGTGCTTTTGCATCAAGCGGCCGTGGCTGTGGTACCTATAAAGAAAGGCAGATTTCGAGGAGGCAAAAAAGTCCCCAGATGTCTCTCGCGCGGTTCACGCATGCGCACTATGGTCGGGCAAACGCGAGAAAGAAGGCCACGTGGCTATAACCATAGAGTTTCCTACAAAATTACTAGAGGGAACTCTGGCGCTGCAGTCGTTGTCCTACCATGGGAATGATGGGAAGTACATGGATTTGTCTGATCTTCGTGCTTGTGGATTCAGACGTTCTTGTGGCATTGTATATTACGCTATATAAATCTTATTGTCGTATATTTCAGCGCAATCTATATTCTTCGAAGTGTAGAAGACGCCGGGGAACGCGTACAATTGCTATTACTTACAATGATTGAGCTTGTTTATGGGCCCAAATCGAAACGCACCAAGCGTCTCAAAGCACTGGCATGCCCGCGATAAATTCATAAGTGCGTTTCATTCGCTTGTCGATACATGCATCCGTGGCTTAATGGTTTCAATCATAGAGTTTCTCACTACTTATAGTGAGAAACTCTATGGTTTCAATATCAGGCTTCTGTACTAGAGTCCCTGTGTTCGAATCCTGCAGTCGGGCAATTTTAATGATGTTTATTTAATTATTTATTACGCAATAAACTGTTGAAAATGACGAGTTTACTAAGTCACAAAGCCGTTTGAAGCCAAAAAGGACGAAGTTTAGGCAAATCCATGTACTTCCCATAATTCCCACGCTGGGACAACCGCTCCCATTGTAGCTCACGTAGACACTAGCGCCAGAGTTCCCTCTAGTAATTTTGTAGGAAACTCTATGGCTATAACTCTCCTGATGCTCTCCTACAACATGGCGTCCGAAAGCTGGTTGCGCAGCTACGCCGAGAGATGGCGACGCTTTTGCATGGGGTTTTATAGACATTTGGTCCCGACTGCATCATCAGCGCGAATTGAAACCATGCTGTGTGGAAACGCCAGCAGTAAAGAACTGATCAGAACGCCCTTTACGCGCAGTTGTACAGGGGGAGCAGGATATGTTTAATCGCTTTGCAGCCGGTTTCTCAGCGTGGAGTAGTCCCAAGTGTACGTTTCGGAGTATGAATTAGGCTGCTGTTGCAAATTCAGGTGAATCTAGAAACGCAATAACGAATTGGTGCAGGTTCGGAATTGCTCGCTTTTGAATTCATGCTCGAACGATGCGTTGTTTTTAAAGCTTTCCGCTAATACTGCCTTTTACACGGATTTGTATTTCCGCTTTGAGGGTCAGTGTGGCACACCAGCACGTGACCTCCTCCTCCTCCTTCTTCTTCTTCGAGAGAAAGCAAGGACGGGAAAGGGCGGTAGGTCGACCAGAAAAGTACCCGGTTAACCTACACTGGCGGTGGGGCAAAGGGGAATAGAAATCTCTGTGTCAGTATGCGGCATGCCCAGCCCTCTTCTTCCTTCCTTCCCCTCCCCGGTCAAGAGCCTGCCAACATCCCTCCCCTCTTTCCTGAAAGAAACGTCTGGCTATACCACTGGCTGAGCTCGCGGCTTCAATCCTGCCCACGGCGGCCACATTTTGATAGGGGCAAAATGCAAAAACACGATCGTGCACTTTGATTTTAGCTGTACATTAAAGAACCCCACGCGGCCAAAGTCAATCTGAAGTCCTACGGCGTGCCTGAAGTACTACGGCGTGCCTCGATAATCACATCGTGGTCTTGGCACGTTCATTTATTTACTTTAGTTTTGACCAGCAACACGCGGCCGTCCAATCCCAACGAACTTTTCCGGCACATCTTTGCAGTCACTACAAAAAAAAAAGGGGGGGGGGGACAATTTGCACATATCGTAAAATAAATAGAATCGCAACTCAGATACTGTGTGCAAGAAACTGGCGATATATATACACTTGAAAATAAATGAGAAAAAGATTGGAGCAAGTTCACACCAGCACGCACAAAGTCAGTCAAATTCCCGACATTTTCGCTGTAGATCGTTGTTCAGAGTTGATATACGTATAATAAAGTATCCATAGAGAAGCGTAGAACGTCGACTGCTTCTCCTTCAAAACCGCAGCGCTAGAGCTGTTGCTCCGCGAGGAAGATGAACTCCACTCCAATGAGGGTACCGGCGTGGAAACATGAAAGCCGCGGCTGGGGGTTCCCTCCCAAATCCGCTTTGGACCAACATCCCTTAACAGCGTTCGGCAGCAGGGTGGTACGTAATCCGCACGCCGTGACTGACGGGAGGAGGCGGGGAGGGGGGTGGGCTCGGAAGCCGCGTCCAACGTCGCAAGCGTTTTGCAAGCCTGAGGCAATATCCACGCGGCAAATGTTAGGTTATATATATATATATATCCGAAGGAGAGGCTCGCGCGAGAGAAAGTATGTAGTATCACAACAACGTGGGAAAGGTGCGATAAAACGAAGCTTTCTATACGTTCCGTGTACACCTGTAGTAGTACACTATAGAGCGGGCTCGCGCGCCGTTCACAAGAACGGGAGCGTTTATCGAAGAACCCCAGCCGAAAGGTCCGAGCCCCTCCCATGTATGCGCATCGACGAGCTGCCCCCTTTCTCACTTTCCCTCAATCTTTCCTTCCTTTTTCTTGCTCTGGACCGGTGCTGAATATACGGCGCTGCCTTCCAGTCTGGCTTCTATCTTTTTTCTTCTTCTTTTCTTTTTACAAAGCAGCCGCAGCTTCTGGGTGGTTCTTGAGAGCCGCCGTCTGCTCCCTTTCTCACTTTTCTGTCGTCTGCACAAAAGCTCCGCACCTCCTTTGAATCGTCGTCTGGGCGCCTTCTGCTGTTTGCCTAGGCGGCCTCTCCTTTCTTCCCCCGTGGCCACGGCACGTTCCTTGGCTTTGGCAACGTTGGCTTTGAAATTGGGGAAAATCGCGCGTCACCGGCAGCTGGTCACTGCTGGGGAAACGGCGTCCGGCATAATAGTGGGGTCGAGGCGACGTTTCGGCTGTAGACGTCGTTACGTGCTACTGCTACAGCGAGCTCCGTGCACTTGACCATTCTGCATGGCGACAGCAGCAGACGAAAGTCAGCACATCGTCGAAGGTATAGAGTTATTCAGCGACGCGTTATGAAATTCTCGACATGCCCACGTTTCAAATCATGGAAGAAAACCATTGGCAGACTGCCCATCGGAGGAGGGGGGCGCAGCCTGCTGACTGTTGCGCCACCTACGGACAGCAAAACTAACTATAGCTGCCCGTATATTTAAGCGCAACGACAAAGTATGGTAATGGTGGTTACATCTTTATTGAACATCATGGTAGGGTCTTAGGAAGACCTTTCATGGGGGTGACTTCCTCGGCCCCCACTGACGATTTTCAGTTGTTCCCTGAGCTCGGCGGCAGTCCTAAGTAAGATCTCCCAGGTAAGTTGCATGGGGCCGACAAGAGCGTTTTTTGGGGAGGTGAACCCCTACATCCCCATAGGATGTGGTCTTGTGTCGCCAATTCGTTCATGTTACAATTTTGGCATAGGGTGTTAACTTCCCCATTGGTGATAATCGCCAGTCTATGTGGACTGAGAAAAGAGTCTGTCTGAAGCTGGCTCTGGTAGAGTCCCGATGAGGCCCCAGATAAGTGCGCCTCATTTCTTTGTACAAGCTTGTGATTCCGTTATATGTGCATGGTCACCGCCTGAGTATAATCTCGATACGCACTGCAAGCCATTAGGACCCAGTGGCTGAGCAAGACTTTCACACCCACCCCGGTAGCTCATTTCTACTGCTGAACACTGTAGGTCGTCGGCTCGATTCCCTGCCGCATTCCAATGAAGAGGACATGAAAAAAACAAAACAACGGAGGAAAGTTATGCAGATCCCACGCACCGAGTAATGGCACCGGGAAAGCGCTAGCTGTCACGAGAGAAGAATGCGAGAAACTGTCACGTGACGCACACGGCGGAGGTGTCAAAGAGCTATAGGGGGCTTTGCCACGAGAGAAATAGGCAAGCGATCCTGGCCTCGTGGTCAGAGCATCGGGCTGCTGTGCTGGAATTGCGAGGCTCAAGACTTCCGTTGGCCACGCATTTCGTTTTACCGAAGAGGACCGAAGCGAGGAGAGTGAGGCAGCTGCCTACCGGCGATGTGCTTGAAATGAAGCAAAGAATGCTTCTCACCAAAGCTTTTCTTGTGTAGTTCGACTAAGGAGCGTAAAGCTTTTCGACTGCCGGAGTTTCAGACTTTCAAGACGTACTACTTAAAGCGTCACTTGCCCGCGATGCTTCCGTCGGGGCGCACGAGGACCTTGAACCTGGCGAGTCTGGCCCGGACGGTGGAAGCGAAGATGTATATATAATAAAACACACGTACAAAAAGAAATTTGAGGGCGGGCCCGTGTGGCTGGTTCGGCGTCACGAGGAAAGCGCGCGAGACGGCGACATTACGAAAAAAAAAAAAGAAGGAAAGGAAAGGAAAGGCCCTTCGGAGAGAAGGAGTCGTTACGCGTCACAGCGCGCTAGTTCAGTTCGCAGCGATCTTGCACTGGAAGTCGGCCGCCCGGAACAGACGCATTGTCCCCGGGGCCCCGCACGGGTCACAGCGGAGGACGAAGGGCCGCCAGCCGCGGACAGGTCTGCTGATAATCGTGCAAGAAGACAGCGTATCGCGGCTGTCGGGCTTTTGTCTTTTCAATCCGTGTTTAAAATGGCAGCACCTTTAGCGCGTCGCACGTGCATGCAGTGCAACATGGCCTTCCTCAGTCGCACCTCGATGGTGATGACGGAAGATGCGAACCTTCGTCGAGAGAGTCAGAGCGTAAAGCAAAAGAACCACAGGCACGCGTGGATACTATATGACTCAAGTTCATGCTAGTTGCGAAATTCTCCACACATCCACGTTGCAGATCTCGTACAGCCGTTGTCGAACGCCCTGTGGAGAGAGAAGAGGGGGGGAGGGTCTTGCTGACGGTTGCGTCACTTACAGACAGAAATATGAACTATAAATCGCTGAATATTTTAGCGCAACGACGAAGCGAAAATTCCGGCACGCTGCGCAAGCCCTTGCTAATCGGCAATGCTGCTGAAACAATACGCATGTAGTGCAATCTTAGAAAATGCCACTCTCTGCACGGGTCGTGCATATATATATATATATATATATATATATATATATATATATATATATATATATATATATATATATATATATATATATATATATATATATATTTATATACAGCTGCATGCACTGTGCTTTGAACGAAAGAAATAGTGATAGCACCAACCAAAAAGGATACTTTAAACAAGCTGTAAGAAGCTTCCACTTCCGTATAAAAGTTTTTTAACACATCCTTTTTTGTCGTCGTTTTCACTATTTATTTTGTTCAGCATACTTCTTCCCGACCATACGATATGACGTCAAATAATTGAATTTCATTACCACGTGTTTTTGCAAGGACTGTCTCAGATTATGAAAGTTATCATTAAACTATCAAATATGATTGTCAGAGCTAGCTAATAACCTTCTGAATACGCTAGATTATCTGTGAAAGTTGTCGGCGCAATGTTCATTCCCGTTCATCTGTGTTCATGGCGACTTCCCGTTGACGCCGAGCCTCGCGTTGCTTTTCTATTTTAACTTGTGGTCGTTTTCCGCCTCATCATCATGACAACGGAACGATAGGCCGCCGCTTCACCGACCCACATGGTTCACAAACCTCTGCAGCGACGTCAGCGCCTCTCCGACCAACCAGCGAGGTCCAGAGACACCGGCGGCTTTCCTTCTCCCCCGGTAACTTACTTTCCGTCCGCATTGCTACGCCTCTGTGGTAGCCCCCTCCTCCTCCCTACGGCGCCACTCTCTCCTCATTCCTTTTATGTCGAGGGAGAAAGTCCGGCCTATGACCACGACAACGGGGGAAAGAGCTGAAGAAAGCTACATTTCGTGTTAAAAATATGAAATTCGAGACAAAATATTATTTTTATGGACCAGGCAATTCATACGAGAGGGGGATATCGAATTTTACTACCCACCCTTTTTTCGTTTTTGCGTCTTCTTCTTCTTAGTGATCCCCCTCTCACGGTATAAGAGTGGCTTTTACATATATTAACTGCACGCTTTGAAGAAATATTCTAAATATTAGACTGGGAAGGCTTAGGAGTGAGGATCAACGGCGAATATTTCAGCATCCTTCGGTTTGCAGATAGCACTGTCCTGTTCAGCAACACTGGGGAGGAATTACAACAAATGATTGAGCACCTTAACCAGAAGTGTGTGAGCGTGGGGTTGATAATTAAATGCAGAAGACAAAGATAATGTTCAATAGTCTGCACAAGGGAACGAAAATTGGGGATCGCCAGTAAGCCTCTAAAGTCTACACAAGAGTACGTATATCTAGGTCAATTACTGATGGGGACCCCGATCATGAGAATGAAATTTACGGAACAAAAATAGGTACGGGTGCGTACGGCAGGCATTACCGAATCCTGACTAGGAGCTTACCACTGTCGCTCAAAAGAAAAATGTACAGCCATGGTGTTATTCTGCCGGTGCATGCTAACATATGGGGCGGGAACTTGGAGACTGACAAAGAAGCTCGAGAACAAGGTCCGCATAAAGAGCGATGGAACGAAGAATGGTAAGCGTAACGTTAAGGGAGATGGAAAGAGAGCAGTGCGGATCAGAGCAAACGAGGATAGCCGATATTCTAATTGACATTAAGAGAAGGAAATGAAGCTGGAAAGGTCCTGCAATGCGTAGGGCAGATAACCGGTGGACCATCAGTTACAGAATGGGTGCCAAGGGAAGGGAAGCGCAGTCGAGGACGGCAGAAAACTAGGTGGGTTGATGAAATGAGGAAATTTGCAGGTGCAAGTCGGAATCAGCTAGCACAAGACAGGAGTAATTGGAGATCGCAGGGAGAGGCCTTCCTCCTTCAGTCGACATAAAAAAAAACACGCTGATGACGATGATGGCAATTTATATATTCAGCTTGTGTACGTAATGTGGGGTGCTACAACGTAAGATTATTCCAAACTGTTTCTGTGCCATTTTTGCAATTAGCCCTTCACGATTGGTCAAACATTTTTCGGGCTGCCGCCACTTCGCCGGTTTGTCAGGCGAAGTCACGAAAACCGCGGAAACTCCTCATCTAATATGACTCGCGAGCACTGTGATTAAGCATTAGACCGAAAAAAAGCAAAAATAATTATTTCACATTGTACGGCTTTTTCGTCATTAGCCCACCGGTGTTCATCAATGTCTTTTGGGGCTGTGCCCACTTCGCCTGTCTGTCATGCGGCGTCACAAAACCGCGAAAGCTCACCAGACAGGCCTGAAAAAGAGGTAGAAGCTATTCACTATTAGTAAGCGACCTGCATCCTATACTCACGTCGAAGTAGCAATTTGAGTGCTCCTGCTGTGTCTTATAATATAAACTCACGTAACAGTAGTGCCGTGTGCTCCTAATCTAAAATCAATTAATAGTAGTGTGTGCAATAATTTGCCGAAGAAAACTGAATTTTTATTTTTCGGAATAGCCGGTCGAGAATGCGCTATTCCGAAATGAATGTTTGCCTGCCTGCCGAACGCTTTGGCATATTCTTGGAGCTGCCAGAGAAAGTGAATTTATTTGCGTATAATAAAAATTTTTTGCGTGAGGGCACAACGTTGTCGGGTGCTTTCGGCACGTTTACGATATTCCTGTGCCAACTCTTCTTCGCCGAGGAACTGTTTCCGTGGCATTTTTTAACCTGCCGTTGCACGGCGTCGTGATTTTTTGACCAGACCGCAAGCTAAGGGGAAGCGTGCAAATCGCAGACACAGGCACTTCCCTCCTAGCTCGGCCCTGTAACTGCGCTGGCTCGGCCCCGGCAATTGAAACCCTTTCCACTTCTGAATGCCCCTCGCCTCTCGTCAGCCAATTAGATAAGAAAGAAAGCTTTCAATGTAGAAAATGCTATGCGCTTGGAAAGCAAACAAAAGTGACCTCGTATAAAGGAGTAGAGCGTTTGAATGGAGGGTTCGGACAACGCTGCATAGTCACCGCACGAATTTCGTCGGCGGTTACGTAATTCCGACGTCAGGAGATTAGAATAGTTTTCTGTTATAGGGTCCATGCTTTCTCTAACGCTGTTGTCCACATTAGCGTCCAATTTTTGCCGCGATCCAGCCTTTAGAAATGCGGATTGGTATGTGCACGGGGCTGGTTCCATCGCTGATGAGGCCTCCAGCCATAGGCTGTCGCTCGAAGCTGTGGTGCGCCGCTCCCAGGTTAGGCCTTTTCCCTGGGGATCTGTTGGCGGCGCACAACACAGGTGACACAGGGGTAGTACGCAGTTGCTCGCTGCGAGTCATTGCTCGATTCCTTGCACCTAGCTAGGCAGTTACTGCGGTCAGTAGTTCCTTCCCTTCATTTTCCTTTATTTACATATCTGTTTACATAAATCAGTAACTAAATTACCGCAAAACCTTGTTATAACGAACTCTGTAAAAGGCGAAGCTTAAGCGTCCTCCAAGCTTGTTCTTTTTCTTGCTCACGTTTTACCGGTGACCGCTCGGTTAGCCAATGCTACGTAGTTATCGCTCGGCAAAAAGGACGCGCCTTTATGTGTCGGAAATTTCTCGAATGTCGTCTCCGATTAACGAAAGAGTCTTGTCTAATCACGTCTTTGAAGACCAAATCCTGGCCGCGCCCGCGATCGGGCCAGCAGGCTAGACCTGTCGGTGTCATCGTGGGATTAGCCGGGTGCGCGTTTTATCGCGTTTTGCTGTACCGAATAAAACGTTACTCACTCTAATCACGTGGCGTCCGCAACGGGATTATAGTGGTGTAGGTATAGGTGTGTGGTATAGTACCCCATTTCAGGAACACGCCCGTGTACCACCGATTATACACTGGAATGTGCGTATATGACGAGCCATGCGCAAACAGCCGCGACGCCCTTAATTGAATATATATATATATATATATATATATATATATATATATATATATATATATCGTTGTTCTTTGTGGTTTGTTTGTTTTTCTGGGCACATGTAATTAGGTTCGGCCAACTTTCGGGACTCACAGTTTTTGGTGCCGCAGCTGGTGCTTCACCGTCACCGCAACGTGACGATACTTAATTCTCTTTTAGGGTTTCTTTAAACGACCAGCTCACGGTATATACCGACGAGCGAGTTGATGCGCATTAATAATAGACCTTTAGTGCAAACGCAGACGACACTACAAGGTGACGGGATAAAACTGGGGAGAAAGGTACAGAGACTGATATCAAAGAAAGTAATTTTCCGACGCGATTCCTTTTTTTTTAAAGGATCGCTTTTGGATCACGATGTGTCAGTGTTTCTTCTGCTGCATACGTGGCATATTGTTCTAGAACATTTCGTCTTAATTTTTACCGTTCTCTCGATCTTTTTTTTTATGTCATTATGGCTTCTCTTGTCTTTTTTCTTAATGAGTACGAGTTGGACGCAACAAATGAGTCACTTGAGGAGCGCACTCTTCTGCTTTCTTCTGTCTTCCTGTTTGTGCAAAAGTTTTGTTGAATATAGCAGGTCAATGCAATGCTTTCGACAATTGCCCAGAGCGCCGCGCGAACTTACTGTTTGAGAGTCCCTGGGGTGCGACGGGCTTGGACGCTGGCTCTAGAACATGTGTGACGCATTTTTGAGGTCAGTGGGATGCAAATATGTGTTTGCGCGCCGATTGCATTCAGTAAATATGAACGTGTACTTTTTAGGAATAGCGCATCCTAAATTTTAAGTATATAGACGCGCGTGTTGAACTTCCCAATAGGAATGCGACCGTCGTGACTGGGATTTGGCCCCGCGGTTTGATTCCCTGCTGGTGCTGCTGCATTCGGATGAATGCAAAATAGACGAAAAAAAAATTGCTCGTGTACTTCGATGATTAGTTAATCCGTGGCCCCACCACTACGTCGCGTCACTCAATGACCTCTGTGTTTCCTTGAGGCGTTAACTTCCACGGGTCAAACGATTCTCGCCGAAGAAGTCAGTACTGCGGAATGTAAGGGCAGCACCGCGCGCTGCGCGTGCTCGTGACGTCATGCTGCGCATCTTGTCGTCACGCGCTGCCATTGAGAGAGAGAGAGAGCACTTGACGGCACCGTAAACATGCACGGACAACACCGAAACGCCGAGACAGTGTGCTGTCAGTTGAAACTATGGAAAGTCAGTTCAAAACCGCGGGGGAGATGCAGCTCGAAGCTAGAGCACACTGACGCTACTATAACGTGGGCGTACTGCCCTTTCCTCGAACGAAACTTGGACGAACATCTCTCCTCCGGCTTTTTTTTTCCTTTTCCGCCTCACTTGCTCTCAAAATCCGCGCCGTCGCGACGGCAATAACGCGCGCGCGCTACACCTCGATCTCGCCCGTTTCAACATCGCCTTCGGCGGCGCAGCATTGGGCGGCGCGGTTGACGACGGCGCAAAAAAAAGGGGGGGAGGCTGAAGAGCGCACCCCGCGATTCGTGAATCAGCGCGAGGGGAACCGGCAGATCGAGCGTCAGGCGCTGCCACCCGCCCACTTTTGTAGCGAGAGAGAGAAAGCAAGCTCCCCGGGCGATCATCCTCTGCTTCTTCCCCGTAAAACCGTGTTGCCGAAGGAGCGCGACGTCGTCGGCCGACGACAACGCCGCCGCGTTGCGTTGGTTGTTCCTCTCCCTCCTTCCCAACCCGAGCGCAAAGCTCGGGAGCTTGCCCAGAGAATCGATTTTTCGGACGCCGTTTCCATGACGACGAAGGTAGTAGCGTCAGAGCGGGGAGGGACTGCGCGTGAGCGGATCACTTGCTGCTGCTGCTGAGTCTTCTGGAGGCCTCGTGTTGTTACTGCTTTCCGGTCGTTATATTGGCGTTCCGGTTGCGTATCACACAGTCGATTGCGCCGGCGTGCCCGAAGGCACACCGACTGGTCGGTCTGAATTTTCGACGCTTACAAATTGCCGCTTGCGCGCCTGCGACCTTGGGTTGTGGAGACAAGCGCTGAGGTAGCGGCGGCTGTTAGTTGATATCTAGAGTGGGAGTGCAGCGTGGGTAGTCAGAAAAGACCGGCATAGAGCCAGACGGAATGCAGCAGGCTGTGTAGCTGAATAGCAACGACTACAGCAATTAACGAAAAAGAAAAGTGACGCGGGTAGTTATGCGAAAGCTAGCTTTGTTTGATTTCTTTGGTCGCTTATATAATTTTGTTGTTCTTAAATTGGGTAATATATCCCATTTTCATGCTCCAGTGGCTTGTCATTGTATCAATCACGGTTCTGAAATATTCTCCGTCTGGGTTACAAGCGGCGAAGAATAATCGTGAGTGTCCTTTTCAATATGCTAAAAAATAATAAAATACCTTCTCCTCATAGAGATACCACATTTTACTACGACAGACTGTTCAGTCGCTCGTTCTTTCGCAAACAGCAATACATACATACATATATATATATATATATATATATATATATATATATATATATATATAGCCAGCAGCATCGGCGACAAGTTATCTTTTCGTGCCCCACTTTCATTTGGCTTTATTGTTCTAATTTCACTTTCAACCACAGGTAATTTCCCCGATGCTGGGTCTCGATTTTGTTAATCGACACCCTTATATATATAAATATGTTAACTGTTAACAAGTTTACCACTCTCAGCGTTTTAACGCTAGCGCTGAGAGCTTAAGTGGCGTCTGCCAAATGGCAGGCGCTATAAAAAATTTAACCCTCAGCTCATAAACTCTCCAATCCTCGTACAAGTGTTGAAAGGCCCTGCTTGGCGAACTGCGTTGATGAGCGTCGAGCGAAATGTGAAAATCGTGAGCCATCCATTCCGCCGCCAGTTGTGGAGCGCCTCGCGCCTGCCGCATCACGCTCAACATTCCGCAGCAGCGGAGAGATGCGCGGATCACACTGTGTTCATCTTGTGCGCGCTTTGTTTACACGGCAGTACGTTGACTCCGCTTACGTTGACTACCGCGACCAACCGGTGACAACTAACCGTCACGCCACAAGGAGCTCTTCAACCTGTCACCGTTAGCCTTCAGACCTTGCTCCGCCGTCAAGCTACGCGAGAGCGTAAGAATGAGCCAAGAAAAAGAAAAAGTAATAGTAAAGGGTGAGAGAGGAAAAAAAGAAAAAAAGAAGAAGGGTGGTGGTCGAGAATGAAGGAAGTGGGGGTGGGTGCTCTTTGACTAGTGGCGCCTCCTGGTGCGCGCTCGAAAACGAGTCGAGGAACCCTGTGGTTTTCGTAGCAAACAAACATGGACGTCCACGCACGAGCTGTGGAGTTTACGTCTAATTGTCGCGGATACCGTGCGCTTCGCGAAGACTGAACGGCCGCCGGCACGCACGGGAAGGAAGCCTGGTCGTGGTCGACGAATGTGGCGAGGTTTCTGCGACGGTCAGCGTCGCTTAGGCCTAGCAGCGAAGCGAAATGGCCGCTGCTACGTTCTCGCCGAGCTCGGACCGACGCAGTTTTCCGCTTTCATGAGGTAAGGTCAGACGCGTCTAGGCACGTTAAACCACCGCGGACTGCACGCAAGACGTTTGCGTGGCCTTTAAAACCGACTGTGGTCGTGTCAATGTCTGGGCTGAGCCGCTAACCGACGCAGAACCAGCGCTGCTTCGGTGACGTGGTAGGAAGAAAAAAAAAAGAGGAGGCTATCGATTCGACTCATCCGTACCAATATTGTTTCGTCCAAACATATCTAGGGCCACACGAAACTAGCAAGCGCGTGGAAAGACGTTCAGAGCCTGCCCAAACATTGCGAGCCGCGGCAAACGCAACTGTTTCCCCCGTAAGTCCGAGCGAGCTCTCCGCCAAGACTGGTTCCCAGCAAACGCCTCTGGCATCGTAATCAAATTGTGCATTGAAACTTGAGCGGTCACTGCCTGCGGTATTACGTTGCACATTCATTGCAATTGGAAATTTGTTTCTTCGGGACACGATCGAAGGCCATAAGTGCGGTTATAAGCTACGTTGCAGTTTCTTTCTGCGAGGCTTGACGCAGGCCTTAATTACCGGAGGAAGTTGAGCGTATCATCGTGATCGCCGTAGTAATTGGGGGCCGAGAAAAAAAAAAAAACAAAACGAAAACGCCTAACTCTCATTCTCGACACGCATTTGCCGATGACCGTCTGCTAGAGCGAAGCGTTTTCGGCTCCGTGCCATATTTTCACTGTTCAGGGTAGTAGGCGCTGTCAGGAAAGTTGGGGTGGCGGGGGTTGACGTCTGCTTAGCTTCACGGTGTTTAGGTTGGTCCAAGTGTCGTGCTGCCCGGTTGAGATGTCTGCGATTACATTTGGCCCGAATGTGGATGGTTGAAGTAAGGGCAGTTTGTCGGAAGTCACGTTGTTGCTGGGGTCTTCGCTTTGCAAAGCCTCCCCGATTGAATGCCACACGACATTGAGGTCAGTTACATCTTTAGAGTTGTTGCCTCAGACAAGGCCCAAGCTGTTGTAAAAACGACCGGGCAAACTTTGTTCTCGATCCTGTACAAAGGCACCGGCTTGGCAAGAAATCCACCCACCTGCACAGTTGTTTTATGATATCGGCCTAAGCACCCAGACCCAGCCGTAAAATTCGCCGTGTCTCGATGCATTGCGTCATCACGACAGGCGCAGTGGTGTGGCTTGACTTTCAGTGATCAGGGTCATGTAATAAGACGCTGTCAGAACAAGAGATCTCAGAAATGGCCTGCACCGTGGCGCAATTACTGTCTTGTTTCATGATTACGTCGACGAAACAACCTTCTCGTAGGCGCTGCACCGTAATAGACTGTCCTAGTTTTGGGTTGACCCTTTCAAGTCGCAAACCTTGCTTGTGGTTCCACATTTCATCTTACATTTAGACTCTATTTAAGAAAAGCTTTGAAAAACATACTTTAGGTTTTCATACATTGAGAGGCCTTCCGCGATAGTTAAAAAGGCAGTTTTTCTTGTGCTATTAGTATCTAGCGGAGTAGCTGAAGCTACGAAACATGCTCTAGCAGACGAGGTTGAGCAGACGACGCGTAGCTGTTTCGGTCACGTGCGTTCATACGATCGCTCTTGGGTTGACGTCATCAATAGCTACTACAGAATGTAGGTGCAGTCGACCCGGTTAAGGGTGCATTTTTTTGCTCTCTTGAACATCTGCATAAGTTTGTTGTCTGTAGTCACATAAAGAAGGGAACACATTTTGATACTGCAGATCTCTATTATTTTGGAGATATGTAACAGATTGGTATGTGATTGTTGTTGCTGAACCAACAACAGTCAGCTGTTGTGCAGAGGCGCAAAGTGATATTGATGGGTTTTACTGCCGTAAATAGAATTATACTCTTTTGAACTCATCAGCTTGAGCAGTCACTGCAGTTGTTTGCAATTGATTGTATTTCATACAGGACCGAGTGTTTATAGCAGATAGTAATTATCACAGATGGCTTCACCATTGCTTGTCTATATATAATTGGGGAATGAACCATGATTAAGGAAGCTGCAATTTGTTCTTGGCTGATTATCATTCCATGTGGGGGCTTAAATTGTCTAAGCAAGTTTTACGTGAGTGGACTCTTGAGCAGTCTAGTTGACATGTCTGAAGTAGCGCCTACTGTTTTTAAAAGCAAATATAGATCTGCCTCATTTACTCCTAGCTAAATCTTCATAAATTTATATTCATGCCACATGAGCACAACAAATTACATTAGCTGCTTGATTACTTAATGTTTAATGCCATTTCTGCTGTTCCATCCAGACATACTTAATGGCTTGAAACTTTAATGCCATCATTGGCATAGCGCATTCTCACGACTCATTTGGTCATTGAATCTGTACTCTTGTTCTCAATGTCTGTACTCTTGTCCTAAATTTTTTTACATAAAATAGGCTTCTTAAGGTAGTAAAGTTAATAAGCTGGAACTAACAGCTGAACATTTCTCACTTTTCTTTTGTAAACACAAAGCCAGTTGAGCAGTTTCAGGGTGATTGTTAAGGAAGTCGGGAATGCGATTCTTGAACTTTACCATGAGGAAAATTTTGAGGGATATTAGGATTGCTAAACAAAATTGTTGCATTAATTGCAGCTATCGTCATTGTGACATTTATGTAACTGAAAGTGCCTGTGTAGCAGCAAACTTCAAGTATAATGGCATTGAGAAACTTAAGGTTGTAGACATTTAATGGCAATGATCTCACATATGGCAAGAGTATCAGAATTAAGTGTTCAGCAGAGTTCATTGACAGTGAAACCTCCTGTGCAGTTAGTTGCTGCTGATGCTAAAGAATCTTGCCTAGTTTGTGAACCTCCTATTTGTTCGCAAATACATTGCTTATGAATTTTAATGAATTTTCAGAAATCTGTAGTTTGATAACAATCTAAGTATGCTGTGAAAATACACTGCTGTTCAACTCGGAAAGAAAAAAGGAAAATGTTGCAGTGGAGGCAGTTATTTCAACCTCGGTAGGTTTATAAGCGAGGACAGGTGTAGGGTGGCATTGTGGGTGGGGCTTGTACTGAAATCATAGGTTGTCATTGAGTGTAGGTTTTAAGGTATTTCGCATGTGAATAGAACCTCGACCCTGTCTTCAGATTTACAAACAATATGGCACTGGTGGGGTTGTTGGGTCAAGTAATGTTGTGTCAATCATCAAGTAATGACTGACTAAAACTGCTATCCAGGGAATGTTTTCACCAAACAGCTGTGATGGAATTTAAACAGAACTCTCTCCAATGTCACTTCATTAAAGTCGGTTTCAAGTCTGTAAAGGCCAGGTGTGATAGTTAATAAATGTTGCCAAATAATAGGTATAATGTTAAGAGACATGAAGACAGGGGATGTAGACTAGACAGCAGACAGGGATAGCCGATGTTCTAGTTCACATCAAGAGGAAAGAGTTGGGCCGAGTCGGGCAGGCTATTCAAATCTATAGGGCACAAACATACCATGGGCTTGTGGAATGGTTGCCAAAAAAAAAGAAAAGACAAGCACAGTTGAGGACAGCAGAGAATTGGGTGGTGTGACGAAATTGGGAAAGTTGCAGGCATATATGTTAAAGCCAGCTAGTGCAAGACAGGAGGGATCAGAGATAGCCGGGAATGGCCTTTCTTTCTGCAGTGGGCTTAAAATAGGCTGATGAGAATGACCCTTGCGCGCATCCAGTGGCAAAAGTTTCTGAAGTGCGGAAAACTTGTTAAAAAAAAAGTACTTTCGGCACTCACCAGGGTGGTAAATTGGAACTATGTATATCAATTGTAATGTGCAGCTATATTACTGCCCAAATATCCCAAAAAAATAACTTGGTGGCGATTCTAACGTGTACCGAGTTGAAAGCATATTATGGAACATGCAAAGGCACACAGACGTGCACACAGCTGAACCTTAGCAACTAGTTGCTGTCGGAGTCTGACGATACCTCCTTTTCGCTGTCTACCAACCACAGGCAGTCATCTTCAGTTTCATTTAATGCATTAGAAATGCCACACTTCTTGAAGGCTAGCTCAACCATCGTCAGCGGGAGGGCATTCCATGCACCGTGAACCCACCTTGCGAAGCCTCTGAGTGTCACTGTCTTCAGATAACCCGGGTTGTTCGATGGGAGTGTGGCTAGGTAGCTTGCACTAAGATTTTTTATTTTTTTTTGGTAAGAATCGGTTTTGAGTTTTAGTAGAATTAGTTATGATTGTAACGTGCATGCAAACTTGAATGCACCTTTCACTCAAGAAAAGGTGCGTTAGAATTGTGCAAATACGGTAAGTTTAGTTGGTAGTCTGTGCTCATCCTCTGTGTGGGTCCGTGCGTGTTTGTGCAGTGAATTCCACTGCCATGGCTGCAAGTGATGTTACCTAACACCCCCAGGGCTTGAGCTAGTACACATACTCAAATATCGAAGAAAGTGTACCGCAGGGTGGCCGCAGCAGTAACTCGGTGACAGAGCATCGCATATTAATGCGGAATATGTGAGAGGTACGGCTCCCACCTGTTTCAACTTGTCTTTTCGTCCACTTTCATTTCGTTTCTTTCTTTATTTGCACAGTTTAATTGTAAAGAGCAGTTCATTTCTCCTGTGCTTTACCTGGCTTCATCGCCTGTTGTCTTCATGCTGTAACAAGCGAGAGATCGAGCCTCTCGTTTCTTCTATTCTCATCCATAAAAGAAACTGCAAAATAATGGGCTGATTGACCTTTTTTCCTAACTTGCAACTGCGCTTCTCCTCACTGTCACCAGTGGTGGTATTCTGTAAGACTCCACCTAGTGGACTGTCGATTTCGGCCGCTGCTGATTGGATGCAGCTGTACGCGCGAGTAGGAGACGAGTGGCTGCAGCCAATCAGCAGCGGCCGAAATGGACAGTCCACTAGGTGGACTCCTACAGAATACCTCCCCAGTTGTTGTTTGGATGAAGACAAGGGACTAGCTGCACAAGTTAGGGCTTGTTTCTCATGCATGTTCTCGTCACAAGGACCACGTCCGACATCTTCCAACACAAGCGAACTGTACTTGTATCCTCTATTTGGAAAAATATGACTGCTATGCCACCAACCATGAGCTCAACTGCCTTGCAGGAAAGCTAGCTGCACATTCATGAAAAGGAGGGTGTATTGGGAAACAAAACCACTCTGCGAACTAAGTTTGCTTGGCAGAGAAATTCATTTGCTGACTGCCAAGCAAACAAAATTTCACTTGGCAGTCTGCGCTCATCCTGCATGTGCACACTGTGTGTGGCGCTAGTTTGCGCTGCCAATTCTTTTGTCGAATATGTGCTGACTAATGAAATGAAGCGTTATGATCGTGCATAGTGTATTTCTCAGCCTCTCTCTCTCTTCTGCAGGGAGCGGTGGGCATAGCGGATGGCGGCTCCGCAGCAGGGCAGAGGCGCGCCGCCAGGAAGCGCGGGCGCCTCCAGGGTCGGGCCCCGGCCCGACGTGGTGGGCCTCAACCCTTGCCTCACTTGCAAGCTATGCAAGGGGTACCTGGTGGACGCCATGACCGTGGTCAAGTGTCTGCACTCCTGTAAGTCACCAGCTCCGCGTTTCCGTCCCGATGTTTTTCTGGGAATCTGAGGTTTCTCGGTTCTTGACTTGTGGTTATCCTTCAAATGGGTCGACAGCTGGGCCAGTTTGTTGAGCACTGTGGTTTAGATAAACACTGCAGAGAAACAATAAATCAGTTTAGACAGATGAAGTTGTATTTGAATAACTCGCACTTTCGTTAATTTTAAAATGACAGGTCGATTACTCGAAAAAGTTTTTTGCCCTGCAATCTCTGTTTTGGAATGTCACTGTGAGGTCACAGATTTCAAACTGTATTCTCATATTTTAGCTGTTGGGGTGCAGTAAATGTTCATGAAAATTTGTAAGGTCAGTCTTTGGCTCCTTTATAGAAATACAATTTTGTCTGTTGTTACTGATAAAAATCAGCTAGGCCCAAGCAGGTGTTATATACGGGGGGCGGGGGGGGGGTGCGTTGTTGAAGGATAATTTACTAATACATCTCAAATTATTTGTCTCTGTAGTGTCAGGTGAGGCAAACAAGCACACAGTGATCGAGACAGGACGAGCGCTTGCTGAAGCTTGTTAATTCAAAGCATTGTAATTCGTAGGGAGGAGATGGGCAGTGCAAGCAGAGAGATGGCCACACAATGAAACATGAAAGAGTGACTTTTGGGAGCGTTAATTTTTATCAGTATTGTTATTAATGGGACCCTGAAACGATCTTGAGGATATTGTACAAACGTACGGAGTCATTAGAGTAGGCCTTTCTGATCATTAATTGACTCATCTAAGTGCTCCGCAAGAAGGGTGTAATTTATTGTAAGGTTTTAAAGATGTACATCGCTGCCGATCGCAGCACAATGCTCGGCGGAATTTTCAGCCGCCCCTACCGACATGACGTAAATAACCCAATTGACGTCAGTAGGGCGAGCTATCCTATTGGCTGCCCTGGGCGCGTCATCGATAATTTTTCTGCCTTTATGGTGAACAAAGGATGCTCATAATAGTTGGAATGTTAGTTAATTTTTTTTCTGTAAAAAGAAAGTAACAGAAAGAGAATGCACAAGAACAATTTCTCACTACACTTAAGCACTTCCGGCACACAGCAAGTGTCGTCTGCTTGTGTTACAACGTGCTCCGTCTTCGACGAGAGCTCTGCGGTCATTGTCGGTCTCAGTCTTTTCGCGAGCACTATGATTCGACTTTGTTGCGTTGTGGCCTGCAAACATAGCGACTGGCGATATGTCAAGCTGCGACATCCTGTCGCTCTGCAAAGCAGCAGACAAGCGGACTGGCTACAGTGCATCGGACTGCCACTATCCAATCGGCGCCAGGATTTGCGTGTTTGCGACTGTCGCTTTACACTGGAAGATTACTAGCTCAATAGCGTTTCGCGGGTCCGGTATTAGGGTAAACACTAGCGCAAGGGGACAGGGCTTGGCCGTTTGACCATGTTGTTTCGCGGGATGAGCAGAAGCGCAAATTTGAATGGTCTGCACGGTGCAGCCGCCTTGTGGCATAGAGCTCAACCGCACACAGTGCAGTAACGAAATGTATTCTTCTTTGCTGCTGGTGTAAATTTTTCGCTGGAGTGTAATCGTTAACACATTGTTTTTGTAAATGTTTAAAATGTTTTACACTTGGTTAGAGCAACATTAGCTCTTCGTTTGGCTGGTTAAACTCTGTGCCAACAGGTGGCTGGACCGTGGAGGCCGATCAGGCCGCTCACGTACGTCTACGCTAAAGTTCCTTCATCAGCTTGAGTTTATGCCTCCACCGTTCCGTCGAAACGCCCAGCCCGCCTGTGGTTACCGGAATACCAGACATGTTCGGCGCTGCAACAGAATGCTCGCAACGCCCGCTGCTTCGATAGCTCTCGCTTGGGGTCGACTGCCAAGCAGCTGGCGGAGAGTTTGGATAGGCTTTGCGCTCTCGCTCCTAGAGAACCGGAAGTCGACGGCACGACGTGCCATCATGACACAGAGCCAGTGAAGGCGGAGCTTAGCCCCGATCACTCGGCGAACAAGTTGAGGAGAAAATGCATGACTGTGGAGGACGGTAACTTGTAATCGTCCGTAGCTCTCTTAATATGAGACGTTTCACACAAATTGTGGTGTGAATGGTTAACTTGAGCTGTACCCTATCTGTCTACAAAATTTGTCCGAACCGTTTCAGGGGCCCTTTATGCTGCCAATTTTCATACCTTGACGGCACTTGATTCAAGCTGCGCTTCCATATTTTTCTTGTTTGTCTGTTCTCGTTTCTCTGCCTCTTTCACCTATTGCCTGGCTTGGAATTCCAGTGTTTCAAATAGACTGATTTCAGTGAGCGCCTGGCCTGGCTCGGTCATCGTGGATTTGCGTTTGCACTTTGGACAGTGGGCAAAACCTTGTTGGTGTTAACTATACCTTCAAGTCATACTTGACATAAGCAAACTCTTTTGTGTCACCTCATTGAAGATGTGGCAGTGCTGCTGTCAGATTCAGAGCATCAGTCAGCCAAACAGCTAGTCTTGCAGTTGGTCACTTTGCATAGCATCTACCAAAGACAACTTTACATTTTTTATGATTGTGTCTCTCATCCACGATAGCACATGCTGGTGAGATGCATATAAGGTGCTATTGAGTTTGCTTTTGGACCGGGCAATAAGTGTTCTTTGTTCCACTTTACATGTTACGACGTCTCACGATATGTCTTTGTGAGGAAAACATCTTTCTAATTTAATTTTGCCAGTGCGAGTACAGAGCGAGCTGCACTATTAATTGAGGCTAAAGGAAGGGTGCATTTTAAACAATCCTTAGCAACTTCCTTTCCTTATTTTACCGCATGCGCGAACTTAAAAAAAGAAACATTGAAAGTCCTCTTGCAGATATACCTCCCAAACAGGCACTAAACATCTTTTGTTTTGTTGTCGTATGAAATAAATCTGTGCACATGACTTCCAAAGCCATATTGCATCTTCAGAGTTTTATGTCTTTTTAATTATGTCAGGTGTTTTAATAACCTCTGTAGCTTTCTTTTCTTTAGTTAACAGATTGCACTAGTAAACCACCTCAAAGCCACCCGGCGTCTCTTGCTGTGGCCCTGGGTTCATTGTAAGGAAATGTTTTCGCAAGATGCAGCTGCAGCTTTTGATAGGTCATCGCTAATGTGAAAAACAAGGTCAAGTTGATCTAACAGATTAATTTGATCAAAACCATTGCTGCTTTTGTCTGGCAGGAAAAGCTGCCATATTAGTGGGGTAAATAAAGGCCCGAGATTATTACAGTCTGAGAAGCTCGAAGCATTGGAAGAAACACATTAAATAAAGCAAAGGCTCATTCAATCTCTTTGAGATGCATCAGTTGCTCAGGGTAACCTCTTCAGCCAATAAACATTAAAGTTTTTAACCCTGAAGGGTGACACTGATGATGGCATTTTAACACGGCAGATTTTACAGCATTCCTGTACAGTACTTGGACACGTAATTTGTAGCCTTTAAAAATTGTCAGGTTGAGTTGTGTTTCCCTTTTTCTTTTTCTGTTAACTAACGATGAACTTTGCTTACGATGCACTTGGGCACCCCTGTTTTCAACGGTCATTGAAACCAAAGGCCATTGCAATGCATGTATACCTGATTTGCTCCCTTGTGCGAGCTTGCGGAGGAGAGCCAATAGGGCTTGCAGATTTAAGTAGTCTTTGATTTAATTTAATGATCGTTTGTTTGATTTCACTGTGTGTGTGACTGCAATATTAGCCAGGCGTAAGCTATGACAGCACACGAAGTCAGTACATAAAGCCGGTGCCGCACCAACTGCGAATTGAATTTGTACTGTTTTCTGCAGTATCGAGACCTCACTCTTGATAAAAGTGACTACGGTCGACCTGCCTAATTTAAAACTTGAGTAATTCAAAATTTCGGTTAACGTAAGCGACTGTAGGAAGTTTGTTTGGCTCGCAGTGTCTTTTGTGACCTTTGAAAATCGGTTAAATTCTCACCCCGAATTCGTTCAGTTCAAACCCTCTGGCTTTCTAAAGCACACTCTTGAAGCCAGAACCAGTGAGTGAGAGACGTGATGGCATGAGAAAAGAAAATATGCCCATTTTTGATTTAGTAAAGCACTTTCTTGGGTGAGTTTGTTCATAACCGAGAAGAAAAAAACTGTAGCAAAAAAAAAAAAAAACATACAAGTCCACAGGACTGGTACTCGTCTCTGCCTTGTTTCTTTAGTGCTAGTTTTTCGTTCAGTTATGAACCAACTCTCCAAGAAAATGTTCTACTGCGCTGGTCCTGTGTAATCATCTCGTTCTTGCTTCTTTCGTGCTATGGTTTTTCTTTCCCATGTTTGATGTTGAGACAGCTGCGCTAATTGACGAACACCAATGCATCTCGACGATGCAGACCCGGTTACGCGTTCGCCTCCATGTATCAGATGCACGTCCTTAGTGAGGTGGGTAAGGGCCTGCATGGTGATAGGGCCTGTGGCTTGCGTGGTCTTAAATTGAGGACATGGCCTAAAATTGGTGACTCCAGTTTAGAAAGAGAAATTGACTTCGTAAGTACACTGCTCCACACTTATAAATTACCGTCCGCACATTCTAGTCTGGCAAAATCTAATTTTACTTCCGCAGAACTTGTCACTCATACATCTTAGCCAAACAAATTAACGAGAAGTTTTGAAATAATAATTTGCTATTCTAAACTCATTATGTGTTCCACTTTAGTGTATCTTTAACAGCTCGTCTGCAATAGTTTGTATTCTTTGCCACGTCTCTTGTGTGTGTATGTGTGGTTGGGTGGTAATTTCAAGGGATTGCCGCAGATGGAGAAGACTTGTTGAAGTAAAACCTTGCAGGTACCAACTAGAGGTGTTCTGTGCGTACTGGTGAAAGCCGTGGATAGTGCTTGCTAAGGTATTGAAGCCAACTTGTAGTTTCTTTGAATTTTGGTGGCGTGAGTTGACACTGCAGTTGAGAGAGAGAGCGAGAGAACTTTAGTTCATGCTAGTAAGTGATCATGCCTATGAGTCCGGAAGCTCGCTGGCCACTCACGTAATTGCTGATTTTGATGCAAGCAATGAGATACCACCATCGATCGTTTGTAGAAGTGGCTCGATTCAGCTGATTCGCAGATGAGGGGATAGCCTGAACTTTTGTTTTTTAAAGGAGCGATGACAGTCGTGGTCCACCTTCCCATGTATTATGTAGTGTGTCAGTTGTTGCAGCCTGTTGCAGTGTTTTGCACTTTGGTTGGGCATCTGTTCCCAGTACCGATGTGATGTGGTTCCTAGCTCTGAAATAAAGCCCTTTTTCACTGTTTATAGAGACCTTTGTGTAAACGTCTGCCGATGAGCAATCTCTTTGAATGTCCGTCAGTGAAAGGCTGCGTTTGGAAATCCCTTGCCATTGGACCTTTAGGCCTTTGAGCAGACGGTGTTCTTTCTGTAGGCCTGTGGAGAGCTTGTCTAGATTCTTGCTGTGGGATGCCCTGTGCTAAACCCTCTTCTCCCATGTCCCAGTTGGGCCAAAAGCCATCCCCCTCGAATGAAAATGCGTTGCTTATTCTCTCATTCACTCTGCATTCCAGCTTGTCTGTAGATGGCATGGAAAAAGAGAAAAGAAAGGGAGCTGGTGTCATCGTTTGTTCAGCCTAATATATGTCTCTGGTTTTGTCGCCTTTGTGCAGTTTGCAGGTCCTGCATTTTGAAGCACCTCGAAACTGGCCATGCGTGTCCTGTCTGTGATCTGCGGCTTTCCAAAATCAACATGGAGAATCATCTTATGTGAGCACTTTGTTAGTTTTTGTATTTTCGAAAGTCTGTGCAAGTATATTACAACAAAGTTGATGAGGGGAGTCCCGCGTCATTTGATACTGTGTCGTGTCAGTTTCTGTATCATTTCTTTCGATTTTTTTAATAAAGGGAAAATTGGACATCCAGCCGTTCGTAGCATTTGCTACAAAGGAAGCCCATATGGGTTTCTCGAAAGAAAAGCCTCACAGTTGAAGAAAAATTCGTCCTGGTCTGGGACTCAAACCCGGGACCACCGCCTTTTCGGGGCGGTGGTCCCGGAAGGGCTGTGGTCGATATAAATTTCGGTATTAAATGTCCTCCAGAGAACAACAGCCAGCAATGCCACCTGCATGGCAGCCTCGCAGCGGCTGTATTGGAACATGCAGCCAAATAATCCCAGCATTGGTATCGCTGGTGCAGCACACAAAAACATTTATTGGCTATATAGTGGGGTGACTATTGAAGTACCGCATTTTTTTTTTTTTACTATAGTCTGCACCCCGTGTATAGTTCGTGGGGGCCAATTTGGGCTTAAAATTATTCTTTTTTTCGTAAATAGTCTGCAGGGACAACTTCGACAGAAAATAGTTACTTTATCTCGTCTGCAACAAGTAAACAGTAGGTAAGCAAAGATTATGTCAACTAGTGAAAGCCTGTGTCCTTCAGTACACCGCAGCAAAGTTTTGCGCATGTGTTCACAAATCCAAGCACTGAAAAGCAGCCACTTTAAGTATCTTGAACAGTGCTTTTGCTTGCTTATTGTCACGGTGTTCCATACTTTAGTGTGTGAGTCTTAAACCTGAAAAATTTCACCACCTTGCCACTATGGGCTAGAAATATTGCTCGTGCGACCCTTGTGAAGCTCATTTTGATAGATTATTTTGCCTGGAAAAATTTCGAAGGTGCAGTCTGGCCTTGTCACACTTAAGCGATCTCAATAAATAAAAAGAATGCATGGTCCATACTCATAGATAGTCCAAACCTCACGAAATCTCAACTTTCAAATTTGTAGAGTCCGTGGACTATAGCCCAGAAAGTACGGTGCTAAGCTAGAATATAGTGTAGCAAAGGGAATGGCATCGAATATAGTCTAGCACTTGCAAAGTCTTGGGTGGATTTGAAGCAGTGGCAAAGCAGACCTCATGAGTTAGGAAAGATGCGAGGACTCCCTCATACAGCTTCTCGCCGTCTTCGATGTGCTAGTTTGGATTTGCAATCATCTACAAAGCTTTTCTTTTTCCTTGTACGATTGCCGTTGTTTGGTTATTCTCTGTTTGCAAACTCCGCCTCTCTGATTCTTTTCGGCACTTGTCGTTCCAGCTGCTGCTGTTAGAATTTCAACTGTTTGGATGTTTCTTTTTTTTATTGTTGAGGTGATGCTTAACATGTCCCTCCTCCACATGCTTTCTCCTTTTCGCAGAAAGGATGACACTTTACAGAATGTCGTGTACAAGGCTGTGCCAGGACTTTATCAGAGTGAGTGCCAAAGTTTCATGTCACCCTGTTGCTCAGAGGCTGAGGGAGTATTACTGCATTCGCTTGCATACGATGCACCCTTTTGTTTGGAGAAGTTTTATTTGGTGGGCTTCTCCACAAGCATCAGATTTATGGCTAACTCCCAAAGCCATGCAGTGCACCACAACTGATGCAAACAATACACAACCATAGATTGCGCTTGCGTGCTCCAGTTTGCAGGGATTACAATGTGTTGTTGGCAGAACCTCTCTAACCTTTTTGGCTGGTGGAGCCTTCCAGGGCTAGGGCAACCACAATTGCAAGAACTTCTAGGTTGGGAGTGCAGGTCTAAGTTTTGCTTGTTCTTATTCTTTCCTCCTCTGGTCTCATTGCCCTCTTTCCTGTTGCTCTGTTACAAGCGCCGAATCTCTGTAGTGCAGCCTGGAATTCATGCAGTGCGGGATAGATGTGTCGTCAAACAGTTCTAGATTGTAAAATTTCTTCTTGGCATGTAGCTACGCAAACATGGATTCCTGGGATGTTGCTTCTGCTTCTTGCTTTTCACCGGTGATTGCTTTCTTATGCCTGCTACGGGTCGCTGCCGTTCGGGCTGCTGAGCACGCCATAATTGCTAGTTCGTTTCAGAGCTCATGGCAGCTACATTCTGATGGGGGCGAAATGCCAAAATTATTTCAGTTAGGCTTAAAAGTAGGGCTTTTACAAAGCCTGTTTAAAGTTTAACAATATCACGTAAACTGTAAATTAATATATGAAATTTGGCCACTTCAGACACTCTAACAGACACAGTGTACAGCACTAGCATTATATGTACTTGGTGCAGAGTTATGGATTTTTAGACGTGATGCTCAAATTTTTTTTGCATACTTTTGGGACAGTACATTGCAGGTCTGGTCCGTGACGAGTGCTAAACCCTTGGTTCAGGCCGTTAGAAAATTTGCCGCGTAGGATGACGCCACCCTGCAGATGGACGTTGATACGGGATTTCCTCTCTGTATTGCTCTGAGAGGCATGTATGAGATGCATTGCTACTGTCGGCACCTGCTACAGAAAGCACAGTAAAAACCTTCATATTATCTGGGAAAACTTAACAGTACTGGGTGTTTCGGCATTGAATGCTTCTATGAGCCCTATTTCAAATTCAGCTTCCTAGAGTCGCTAGAATATCACTTTCTCTCCCAAGTACAGCAAATTTAATTCAAAGCAGTCCAATGGTTGCCTCGTAAAAGCACTTCTGCATTATATATTTAGTTTGGATAGGGAAATCGGAGTGGGCCCCCGCGCTAAAGCTTCCTCTTAAGTGCTGGTGAAAGAACTGCAGATAATCTAATCCACAGCCCCCAACCACTATGATGGCTCTCGTAGATGAAGTGTTGCTTTGGGATATTAAAAGACTCCACCACTTTTTCTTTCCCCTTATTTCATAAACAGTGCTGAAAGAGAACATGCTCATTACTATTGTTTGCGTTCCTTGAAATCATGTGCACTTTGTTTTTATTTTCAGAGGAAATGAAGCGGCGGCGGGACTTTTATGGTTCCAAGGGCAGCAAAGGTAAGCCTACCGTAAATTTGACGGCAGTATAGTACATTTGAAGGCCGCCATAACGGGCACTGATATATTTTCTTATTGGATGTAAGGAACTAAGTTCGACATTTCGTTGGTCATGCTTTATTGTAGCGAGCGTTTCTTGGGTGTCGTGGGTGTTTCTGCCATATTTGAGTAGAGAATGGACATTCACTAAACTATGAACGTTATGCACTCGTACAGTAGTCGTGCCATCAACATGTGCGTGCTGCGGACTGGTTTGTTCTTAAATCCCTTGGATGGAACTTTGTACCGACACTGTTCACAATGCTATTTATTTTTGCGTTTCGTCAGTGGTCAGAGCAAGACTCTGCCCGAGCTATCAATGCAATCAGCAGACTGCGAGTGGGGGAAGGGTGACATAGAATCGAGCGGAAGGCATTGCTTCAAAGTTTTATCACTTTTAAACAAAGTAAAATATAAAAAGTTATGTGTAGCCCGTTGGGCAACAAAAGGCCTATTTACGTTATTGGTAGAGTTAATTATTTACGTTATTGTCAGAGGGAATGATGCAGGGTATCATCCCCTCTGGACCCACTTTAATAAAGTAGCACTGCCGCTGCATCTGCATGTGGCTTGCATTATTTATGGTTCCGTGTGTTACCTTTATTCTTAAAGGCTGTCGCCTTTGATGAGGAGCTTGCAACACTTAATATGTAGACAGGCAATCTTTTTCTCTTGCACGTCGTTTTGTACTGTGACCCTAGAGCTACTGCTCTTGGCACTGCACACCACCAACACCATCTTCATGCGAACGAAGTGTTCGACACACAAAAGTTGGTTTAATTTTTTGAAAACAAGTGTCACAAGCCACTTTTTCTGCGGAATGGTCGCCTTCATACCGATTGCAGCGCTAAGCCTAAACGCTCACGTCGGTCGGCTGGCACACAGTAGTGCTCCTTGCCCTCATTGAAGCGCTTGTCGTGCATTCTTATTGTGGAACTGGTGCAGCGCGGTAGCAAACTAGCCTGCATCAAAGCTGAAGTGAGCTGACACCGATGTGCCTGAACCACAAATTACACATGGACACTCGTGTCCTTACAATGTGTCATGTAAACAGCCATATCATCATCCATCGGTGACGAGGGTTGACCAGGCAGCCAGACGCTGCTACGTTCGAAAGCGACTCTCAACTTGCCGATTCAATGCCCGCTCACATGTTTCAAACTGTGCCCCCGGGCACGATTGAGGCGCCCAGCAAAGCCACACTGGGGTGGCTCGCAAATCGCATGACGATGCGCCTTGCATGCCACTGTCACGAGAGTTTCTGCTCGCTGATTACGGAAGTGCGAATGTGGCATGCATTGGCTTCGTTAAATCCACAACGCAGTGCAAAATTTGTTCTCTAAATCAGTAATCCATCTTCCACAGGTGTGCACCGTTTCCCACCGTTTGCTTTGACTGCCTTGCAGTCTCCTGTGGTGTAGAATATAGCAGTTATGTGCAGGCTTGTTCACAGGGTGTGCTGCACAAGAAGTGGCATTGTGCGGGAGCTGTGTTGCTGACAGCGTTTCTATCACTCTCTTTGTCAGCGGACCAAGCATCATTAAGCCCCGAACAAAAAGGAGAACTGGATAGCTCTAGTTCCGGTCGCATCATCTTCAGTCCTGATGAAGCGGTCAGCCTCTCTTTGGAGTACAAGCCCATGTAAGTGGCCATCATTAAGTAAGCACTTTGGTGAACCTCTGGGTAGAGAGTTCTTTGCCTACACATTGGGATGTTTCCTTCAAATTATCTCGAATCGATGCTTTCTGTGGCTTTGTTCTTCCTTGTAACGATGGAGGAATTCCGTGCATGTTTTCTGAGCCCCTGTGGAGAGCTTCACCAGACCTAACATACAGCTTCAGGCATGTTTAGCAAAAAAGGACGTAGCGCTGCGGGCCCTGGTGGGCTATTACTGAGTGACATGTTGGGTGTACAAAACAAAAAATAAATCCTCTTAAAACCAGGATTTGTACTAGTCGGCGATACCCTTGAACGTAAAACTGCTATCTTTAAGGCCACGAGTGCTTCAAGTGCTTAAAAGTCCTTAAACTTTGCTTTCAGCTAAGCTCAGTGGATTTCATTAGTGCATTTGACCACAAGGCTTATGCAAGCCAAGAATCAAGCCAATCCAATCTGATTATTATTTTTGTGGTAGGAGCCTTCTTCATCTTCATTTCCTTCTTCTCTTCTTTTTTTTTTTTGTCTTTGTGCCTGGAGGTACATTTGTGAAAAAGGCTTAAATGTTTTTTGTTGGGTGTGCAAAAAAGAAATTTGACCTCGTTGTTTAAGACAGTCTGTAGTCTTCAAGCTGTCGGGCATCATGGTGCTTTAGTCCTTGAAAATGCATTGTCGTAGCCTTGGAAATTTAACTTTTCGTAGTACAAACCCCTGTAAAACAGTAATGCACACATTTTCAGTCACTGTCACTGGCATAATTATCAGTTTTGAAATGTCGCACAGGGATCACATTTGCCACTGGTTAGATATTCCTCAGGTCATAGTATTGCTGGCTCCTGGTACACAGCATGCAAGAGACTTGCTACAAAGCTAAAGTATGCAGTACTTTCGGGGAACCCTCTTGAAAGGTTGTGTCACAAGGCAGTTCTTTGGGTAATTTAGTGGAAATGTGTTTAATTATAAACCCGTATACAGTCGCCGACCGTTTATTCGGACCTCACGGGGACTGCGGAAATATCCGAATAAATAGGTGTCCGAAAAAGCAGATCAAAAAAAAAAAAATTAAATCCTTTATTTCCATGCACTTATTCGGGCTCAGCAGTAGGCTTGAAGAAATCGTGAATGCGCCGTTGCACGCTGTTCCATTTACACGCAATCAGATAAGCCTGAATCTCTGAGAGGGTCGTATGGTCACTATAGGCGCCTGAAAGCGCAGTCACTCTTGTACACGGTGCGCATGCGACAGCAGCGTAGCACATGGTGCGTCATCTTCTGACTCGGAGTCATCATCCGGCGGTGCAGCAGAAACCTGACAAATGATCTCGCCGTCGTCGAGTTCTGCGCAAGTCAGTGCAGCAGTGTCAGCACCTGTGAAACTGTCAAATGAGACGGTGTCCGGAATCGCAATACAACCACTGCGCCGGTCTCGGCAGAACATTTTCCGCGTCACTAGGGAGCACATCGGAAGGCGACAAATCTTAGGCCTCCCGGCACCCGCTTGCCGGCATTCCCTAGCGCAGTCTGCCCGCGCAGACTGCGGCGCCATTAGACACTTGATGCGATGTTTCCATATGCCGTGTTGGGTCACCGGAACCTCAACACAGCACACAAAGCAAACACCATCATGCCGACACCAGTCGCACAGACGAAAAACGCTGCCTACTGCCAGCGTCGTGCACGAAGAAACAAATCAGCTGCTGGATTGTCTTGACATGGCTTACTAAGCTGAAACGGGAACTGCTGTAGAGCCACTCTATCGAACCAGGCAGAAACAATAATGATGAGCGGAGATTTGCAGTAGCGCCACTTCGTGGGGCAGCAAGGAGGCTCCGTTCAAAACAAAAATGGCGTTCAGCAAGTCGCACCATGCACCGGTCAGAGTCGGTTTGCTCGAAAGTGACTCTCAACTTTGCCGATTTAATTCCCGCTTACATGTTGCAAACTCGATCGAGTTGGCTCAAGGAGTGTCAGAAAAATCAAACGAGAAGTTGCAAGGTGTTCGAACTTTCGACAGTTGTCATACATTGTGGTCTATGGGGAGAATGGCGGTGCCGCGAAGCAGACCGGATAATCGAGCATTTTCAAATTTTTGGAGTCCGGAAAATCAGTTGCCGACTGTACTAGTATGACTGTCAAAATGAGAATTCCACATCAAAGTACTGTGAGCATATTGACTGGTAGATTGACTTCATCATTTAGAATGAAAACAAAGCACGCACTAACGAGACAAGAAATGGAGACTGATGTACCACACAGAATCTGTTTGGCTTGCGAAAGCAAAGTTGAATTGAAATTGAAATGACTAAGTTCCAGCTAGGCCAACAACAACTAGTCTAAAAGGCAACACAGGGGCAATGTTGGTAACTTAGTGAGAAAGTTGCTAAATTTAGCAAACGTTTAGTCACCTTAACAACAACCTTGTCTTTTCTTTAAGTCTGAGTTACCTTTTAATGAATTTCTGTTTGACTTATTGACTTAAATAGCCAGTAAATGGCCCTAGTGAAATTGCGCAAGTGACTTCGGCTAATTTAAGTGCTTTGACCCCATTTTATCACAAAAAGCATAAATGCATTTCGATATGTCACTGCTTCTAAAGAGATATTGCAGAACTTATTAGTGAGCCATATTCTCTTGGTGCATCGAAGCTGCTTTTCTAGGCAAAGCACAATATCTCTTCAGGTCTGCTACCACTCTGTAAAACTGGGTCATCGTTTATTTTTCACAATTCCTACTGTTCACTTGCCATCACAAGAGGTTATCTACAGACAGTTAAGACATAAATAAGACAATTTTGAGCAAGCCATCGTCAAGGGTGCGGGATCAAATCCCGCCCACTGCGGACGCATTGCGATGGGACTGAAATGTAAGAAGGCCTCTGTACTGTGCTTTGGGTGCACGTTAAAAGAACTCCAGGTGGTCAGAATTAATCTGAAGTCCCCTGCTACGACATGCGTCATAACCATATCGGGGTTCTGGCACATGGAACAACTGAATTTTTTTTAAATCATCATCGTCACTTAGCTACTTTCCCGCAAAACCGTAGCGTTTTCGGTCGTGACCTGGCAACTTTGTTAAAAATAAAATGCCAACATTGCACACGGTTTTCGTTCTAAATGAACATTTACCAGTGGGTTAAAAGCAAGTTCTCTGACTTGGAGTTTTAGCCTGCAAACTTTAGCGTGTAAAGTTCCAGCCTTTTCTTTCTTTTTTTTTTTTTCAGTAGTGTCATTTTTCCCTTTGCACCTTGTGTGTTCTTTGCGGAAATAAATAGTTGGGTGATTGACGAAACTATGTGTAATTTTTATTAGTTGTTGGACTACTGTTTGGTGGACAAGTAGTCCGCTTCACTATTTCGGTTCATTTGCTCTTTCCAGTGTTGATGTTAAGACGGAGCCTGAGGCATCTGCAGCTGGACCGAGCAGCCAAGCATTTAAGGTGGGTGTGAGTTACCTGTGGCAGCAGGGTGAACTACCATGTTTACTAGACTGTATTACAACTGAATTAGAGGGAAGCTAAAGGGAAAGCCAGAAAAGGCACAGTAAGGAGAGACGGGTGGCAACCCTGCCTTGAAAGTTCCTCTACCAGATAAGCTTGACGGCACATATTTTGACAGCGTCTGCACAGGTCTGGTGAATTTCTTGGTGAAAAATGGACTGCGTCGTGTCCTAAAGGAGCCAAAGACTGAGTTTGGAAATTTTTGGGAACTCGTACTGAAACGCAATGGCCCATTGTCTTCTATGCAATTCAACGCTATTTGACAACATTGACAACTTATTAAGGGGGAATGCAAGTTCTAGAGAAAAAAAAAATCAAGAAAATATATCTTTCGAAAATTGTATTTTAGAAAATTGTGGCTCTGATGAACTTTGCATTCCTTCATGCGAATGGCAGCTCACTTTAAGTATGCGCACCTTATGTTGCTTTGTCGTTAACACAGGAGCCCGCAAAACGTTACCTCAACTGCCCAGCCGCTGTGACGATCGCCTTACTTCAGAAGTTTCTTCGCATGAAGTACAGCATCAGCACAAGATACAAGGTGGGCTGGTGTAAAATTCCTCATGAATCTTTGCAAATGCATGCATATGTCAGTTCAGTTTATGCCGCCTCTTTGCGTTTATGATGTATGGGTGCTCATAGACTGCTTTGAGTGGCTTTTGTGGCTTTGCTGGCGAGGCTGCTGAAGCACGTCTTTCTTTTTCTTGTCGTTATGAATGTCACTGATTCTGCATCATGTTGTGATATTCTTTAAAAAAAGCTTTCTAGATGGCCTAAATACAGTAGAACCTCGTTCATATGTTCTGGAAAAACAATGCAAGAAAAGAATGCTAATTGGGAGAATTTACGATCCAAAATCACCAAAAAATTTGCCACACTCAATTGTAGTTGACATCTGTGTAATGCGAAGTGTTCCGTGACTCATTGCAGCATGACAAGCCAACGCGCACCGCGCTGGTGGGGCTTGAGCAGCCCGGGACGTGTGTTGTCATTTTTGCTGTTCGGTACAATTGCACTTGTGCTCCTCGAATTTGGCCTGGTTCGGCAGCTTCTCTGGTTGGGGCATTTTCGCGGGATATTTTAAGGCGCGCCCACTCGGCAAAAATCGTTGCGGCGCAACACCCAAGACCCAAACAACCCAAGACGTGCTTTGGGGTTTTCCTATGCGCACCGCATTAAGACAGCGATGGAAAACCGAAACTAAATCGAGTATAGCCGATGGCGGAATACGATGCCACCAGAGTGAAACATGACGTTCGCTTTGTACCACCTGCAGCTGGGAATGGCGGCATGTTTGGGTTGTTGCCTATTACAAGCGTGCAGTGCGCTTCCAACGCCACACGCACTGTCAAGCAGATAGGTGAAGATGCTTATTGCAGTAGCGTTGGCGGCGATAGCTGTGAATGTGACGTCCGATGACTCGCAAGGTGATTTGCCGGCACTGGAAGAGGAAAATGAGTGCGTGCCGGCATTTTCACATGACGCAGGCAGGTAAGTACTGCGGGAAAGTTGCTGCCCCATGCTCCTACTGCGCTCGATCGCAGGTGCCTCTCAGCTTTTAGTTCGCATGGCACGTAGCGGCCTGAAAGCTTATCATCTGATTGCAATTTGCCAATGTACTGAGAATTAGTGCCAGAAGATAGTGTTTCCTAGAATGTATTAACCGGTAAAAAAGGATTTTAACTGTATTGGGTCATTTTTTTGTGTTCTTGATCGTGAACGTCGGCCCTGAAAAATTGTATGAAACAGGATTGTATCAACGAGGTTTTACTGTATTATATATAAAAGAAAGCTGCCTATTGTTCACCTGATGAAGGTATGCAAAAGGCCTTCAGAAGCATGCAGCTGGGGATGTTTCAAACACATTGTATGGCCATGGCTTGGCCATGCAAGGCCAGGAAGAATGCCGTTGTCCATGCCACAGAAAGATTTCACACCACTGCTGCAAAAAGAGAGGCAGACAGACAGAAGATAGAGAGGCTTCCAGTACACTCTAGTAGCACTGGTAAGAGGAGTAATCAGAACTCATGCAATGGAAATGAAAGGAACGCACCTGCAAATAGGGAGAAAGGCCTGTTACCATATTATCTGGGCTATAGTTCACGCCAGTTGTACAGTTTGCAGGGTCGAATTTGGGCTTAAAGGGAGTAGTAACAAATATTTTCAAAGTTCGTATCACATGCTTTCAACTCGTATAAGGGTGACACTTTGCAGATATGAAGGTTTGGAAACTTCGGATATTTCAATTTGGTGTACTAAAGTTGGTCTCAAAATGTCAGAGCTGGTACCACTGATATCTCTACATCATGATGCTGAGGAAAGTTTACTGATGCTTAGTAGCAGTAAGGCTAGGTAGGATTATTCCTCATAAAGAAATAAATGAATAAGCTGCATGCGTTTTTTCCTGGCTCAGCTGGAATGTGTCAGCTGCAGCAATCACACGAAGGGAGCGAGTCATTGATTCATGATGTCGCAACACGTGCATATCCTCTGTGACGAAACCAAAAGTGCTTTTTTAAAGAGAGAGATGTTATAGTCAATTATGAATAGTGCTTTCATGCTTAGAAGTATGTTTCTAGGATCTAGAGGGCCTTGAAAATCGCACAGGGAAAGACAGGTAAAAAATAATGTTTGCCCTTAGATAGTCCACACCCATTGTATACTCCGCATAGAAGAATTCCGGCTCAAGATAACTTCAGCGTTTGCCATCTCAGTGCCACGGCAGCTGGCTAAGAATTAATGCGCTGTCCGTGGCCTTACCTCTTTCACTGATGCGTTCGCATACTTAATATTCTATATCCGCATCGAATGAGATCTCGCGCAGATGCTCACATATCCTAGCACTGGAAAGCACCAATACCGAAGCCGATACAGTCGCCGACCGTTTATTCGGACCTCACGGGGACTGCGGAAATGTCCGAATAAACAGGTGTCCGAAAAAGCAGATTAAGAAAAAAAAATTATATCCTTTATTTCCACGCGCTTATTCGGGCTCGGCAGTAGGCTTGAAGAAATCATGAATGCGCCGTTGCACGCTGTTCCGTTTACGCGCAGTCAGATAAGTCTGAATCTCGGAGAGGGTCGTACTGTCACTGTTTGTGTACGCTCCGCATGCGACGGCAGCGTAGCACATTGTGCGTCATCTTCCGACTCGGAGTCATCGTCCGGCGGTGCAGCAGAAACCTGACGAATGATCTCGCCTTCGTTGAGTTCTGCGCATTTCAGTACTGCAGTGTCAGCACCTGTGAAACTGTCAAATGAGACGGTGTCCGAAATCGCAATGCAACCACTGCGCAGGTCTCGGCAGAACATTTTCCGCGTCAGTAGGGAGCACATTGGAAGGCGACAAATCTTAGGCCTCCCGGCACCCGCTTGCCGGCATTCCCCAGTGAAGTCTGCGCGGGCACTGTCGGCGCCATTAGACACTTGACGCGATGTTTCCGTACGCCGCGTTGGATCACCGAAACCTCGGCACAGCACACAAAGCAAACACCACCGTGCCGACACCAGTCGCACAAACGAAAAACGTAGCCTGCTCGCAGCGTCGTGCGCGAAGAAACAAATCAGCTGCTGGATTGTCTTGACATGGCTTACTAAGCTGAAACTGGAACTGCTGTAGAGCCACTCTATCGAACCAGGCAGAAACGATGATGATGAGCGGGGATTTCCAGTAGCGCCACTTCGTGGGGCAGCAAGGAGGCTCTGTTCAAAACAAAAATTGCGTTCAGCAAGTTGAACTATGCGCCGGTCATAGTCGGTGCATGATGCTCTCGATCGTGTTGGCTCAAGGAGTGTCCGAAAAATCAGACGAGAGGTTGCAACGTGTCCAAACTTTCGGCAGTTGTTAAACATTATGGTCTATGGGGGGAATGGCGGTGCCGCGAAGCTGACCGAATAATCGGGCATGTTCGAATTTTTGGAGTCCGGAAAATCGGTCGGCGACTGTAATGAAAAGTGTTCAAGTGCAGGATTTGCTAACTCATTGAGGGCTGCCGCTATCAGCTGGAATATCGGTCATGTGCAGCGACAGTCATTCCTTGACGTACTGAGTTCACTGTGATTCAACACGGTAGAAGTTGCAGGCACAGTTTGCATCTCGGTTCCTACAATCCTAAACAAATTCAATTGTGCATAGCTGCTTCTGGTGCTGTGTGCAGAATTGTGCATGCCAGGATTATTTAATATGGGTCGCAAACTTCTTTAAATACTTCTTGAGGGACCTATCATCAGAAGCCGACAAACATTGACAATAAGGACAACATAGGGGAAATTACTTGTGCTTAATAAATGGAATAAAGAAACGATAAATTAAGGGAAATGAAACTGGATGAAAAAACAACCTGCCGCAGGGGGGGAACGATCCCACAACCTTCGCATTTTGCGGGCGATGCTCTACCAATTGTGCTACCGCAGCGCCGTTTCCCCATCCACTTTCTTGGGTATTTATGTTTCCTAGTAGAACCCTGGGAGCGTTAGCCAGCGCCAACACTCACAGACCTTGGCGGCGGATGTGGAACATCCTTTCTGCCGCAGGCGTCACGAGGACGTGATCTTTTTGGGTGAAGGCAACCGGTCAATAAACCCACACATGCTACCTGAAGGCATCAATGTTGCCGGATTTGAGGCCCTCGTTATGTAATAAACGAGAAGAAAGGGGGTTAACTGAGGGGCCTGATTTTTATTTATTTAATTTATTGTTTCTTCATTTCATTTATTAAGCACAAGTAATTTCCCCTATGTTGTCCTTGGTGTCAGTGTCTGTTGGCTTCTTATGATATGACTAATAAAAATCGGGCCTCTCAGTTAACCCCCTTTCTTCTCGTTCTGGAAGGACCTGTGTGGCAAGTTTCAATAATAAGCACAGTTCAGCCCACATATCCGATGGGCGGCAAACCGTAGTGCATATGTTCTCAGCCCTCAAGGGCTTAGATCGCCACAGTCACATCCGAAATAGCTGTGAAAGCCTGCCAATTAAGCGATCTGGTGCTCAAACTTTAACAGGAAACAGTGGGTACATGCATGTACAATAAAGGAACACCTACTATACGTCCCACTCTTCGTATGCTTCACTCACCGCAGCATGTTTCCTATGCTTGACCGCGTGACACTACTCTACTGTGGCGAAGTGGACTTCTGGGAACCAGCACTACGCAACCTTTCTGAGACCTTGCCATCCTTCCTGCACTTTGAAGCCTTCGGCGAGGATGATGAAGGCAGAACTGCCCTCATTGCTGGCAGTGGCAAATCCTTTCAATAACACGCATGGCACATGATGCTAGGCATGACGTATATTTTGTGTTGTCATGCCTGGCATTCCTGGAGCGAGTTCTCACCGTTTGTCCACATTCTGTAAACCTGAGAAAACTTCTCAAAAATGAAATATACATATCTTAATCTGTTCTGACGCTGTAACCTTGTCATAGTTCTGAATGTGCAAAGGTATGTGGTGAGACTAAATTTTCAGTAGGCAGAATTTGTGCATGGAGGCAGTAGTCTGCAGCCATATATAGCTAGAATCACATTAAATTTTTGATTTTAAGTGTGTATAGTCCATGGGCTGTAGTCTGGAAGATGCGGTATTGCCTTTCATGTTCCTTTAGTGTGCAGATGCAAAGGGAATTTGTTTCAAGAGAGCTTGTTGCTATCTTTTTGCAGGTGGACATACTTTACATGGATGATGTTCTCTGGAGTGATTACATGCTTATGGATATTGCCTACATCTACTCTTGGAAAAGGGTATGTGGGGCTGTGAACTTAAAGGACATTTTAGTTGGGGGAAAAAACATCCGTTGGAGCCTTTGAGTTGAGAGGACGACTTATTTCGCCATTCCTACTAATCCCGAGGAATAGCGATTAACATTTACAAAGGAAATGCGCCAGTACGCATTCAGTCCTAGCTAGTCATCTTGATAGACGTTGTGTTGGATTTAGCTTAATTGATATAGTGCTTAGAAATGCTCATCAAGCCTGTTAAACGTATTCAGTTTCTATTGAGAATCGTAAAATCAGCGTTCGAGCGCTTCCTCACATGCTGGTTTCAGCCAACTAAGGAGAAATTCGGCTTGCATCCCACTGTAGTTGCGTAGCTTTCATTTTAACTTCCTCTTCTAAATGAAACCCCACCAAATTATTTCTTTCGTCTGCGTATGTACTTCGATAGCAAAACTGCTTCAGTGGATCGGTGGCTATGGCATTCTGCTGATGTTACGACGTGGGAGGTTTGATGCCTGGCTGCATTCTGATGAAGGCAGAATGCAAGAACCCTTGTGTTCTTAGATTTGGGTGCATGTTAAAGAATCCTAGAAAGCCGAAATTAATCCAGAGCCCCTCACTATGGCCTCTCATAGCCTATTGTTAGAACTGCACTGAGAATTATGAGACATATACGATAAGCACGCATTGTACACACGGCCCCTTCATCGTAGTGCATGTCTCGTAATACTTAGTGCAGTTTTCACAATGTCATACATATCCGACTACATTTTGCTATTTTATCTTAGAATGGCAGATTTTTACCGCTCGTTTACGATTGTTGTTTGACAAATATTCTTATGATTTGTCGCATGCATACAGTTTAGAACGAAAACAACTTCAAAAAAAGATAAGGAAGGCAAATGCATAGCCGAGTGATCTTTTTAGGGCCTAATTTTTCGAACCTGTTGATTATATGAGCGTACCATGTGACAGCAACATTAAATGATAGAATCGATGCATGATGGTGCCTGAATCTTCGACGGCCATTACGTAAATATTGCATTAATAAACTTCATAAACATTTCTCATTGTCTGCAGCATATATAATTGTAGCTGCAGCTATATTCAGCATTAGTAGGATGTTCTTGAGGGCTAGTTGGTTCATACTTGAAGGAAGGTTAAAACCGTGCGAGAAAAACGAGGACTGTTGTGGCGCCCCTTCCACTTTTCCTCGTTTTTTTTTTTTCGCTCAGTTTGAACCTTCCTTACTTTCCTTCAAATGTATAGAAGCAGAGTGCCTGATCACAGTGTCCCCGCAGAACAGTCTGCAAATCTTTTATAAACACTAAGCATACTCAGTACCATATTTTCCCCGTATAACCTGCCACCGTGTATAACTCACGCCGCTATCACAACAGCCCCCCAAAAAATGTGGAAACAACTGCGTACAACTACCCTCACTCACATCTTGGCAAAAGACAGTCTCCATTCATGGATGCACAACTCATCCAAGTCGTATTTTCGACCAGCGACTCTGTTTCCCTGCTCTTTGGCGATGCTGATTATGTTCAGCTTCTGCAGTGCTGTAAAGGACGGCTGCTGAGCGCAGCTCATCACAATTCAAATTCCAGTTTGCCGGCGCCACATGTACCGTCGCCACGCTTCGCTAACGACTAAACACAAAGTTGCGGCCCGTAAAGAGGAGAAGGGCAACCACGAAGGAGGAGGGGGAAGGGAGCTTTAAGAGGCAGGTGTGGGGAGAGGGTGGGGGTTCCCTAAGAGATAACGAAACTATGCATGGCGGAGAACCTTGCCTTGAGCTGTGGCTTCAAGACAGTGAAATGTGGCTTCACGGAAGCGCACGCCGCGCTGCCGTGAAGCCACACCTCAAGGTAAAATTCGCATATAACCCACACCGCGACTTTGCTGTCTAACTTTATTAATTTTTTGGTGTGGGTTGTGCATTCAAAAATACAATAATCAGTTCTTTTGGTTTACAACAAATTGTAGGCTCTTTTCTTGATTTCACCTGTAGTGTTTTTCGAATTCGAAGGCTTGCCTGTATGGTCATATCAGTTAGCCACATTCTTCACTCTTCTAAATCTCATAGCCAGCCTGCGCGTTGAATTTGGGCAATATAGCGCAGGATGTTATTTGATAAATGGCACTCGAGTAACCTGCTTTGCATATCTTTTTCTTTTCTCGGGCACAGGACATGCCCCTACGGCTGTTCTATCGCGTGTTCGAGAGTGCACCGAAGCCAGCAGCACCAGTTGCATCGACGGTCCAGGTGCCGACGTCGGCGCCAAGCCTAGCGCAGAGTGCGGCACAGCAGAGTGGTAGCCTTTCGTCGTGTGTCGCTCCCGGCATTGACGCACGAGGACCAACATTGAGCAAGAGGTGACTTGTTTATTCCCTCCCACGTAGCATAGAACTTCCAATGCTGAAATCTTGGTTTTTTGTTCCGCTACAAAGGAATGCCGTATGGTTGTGCACAGTCGGTGCCAAATTTCACAGTGCATGCGTGAGCTCTACCAGAATAGTGAATTTTTGCTCTGCTAAGGTGTGTGGGCTTTTAATCGAATGGATCGTTGTGTAGTCCACACAAGTGACTGCAGGCGTCAGCTCCGAGCTCAAAATTATGAGCCTGGACTTCTTATTTTTTTGGAAATCCTTCATCCTGTAAGCTTGTCAGGTCGAGTGTATTATGAACATAAATCTCAACCAAGTTGAAACCAGGTGGAAGGCATTGCTGCGTTTACGTGTTCACTTGTTCTCATAACAGTGGCCTAATTTGAGCTTGAGAATGTCTGCAGTCGCCAACCGATTTATAATACCTGCTCAATTGAATTTTCCCACAGCACTGGCGCCTTCTTTGTAGAGCACAACCTGTTGTTCTTTTCTTTTTGGGTGATTTTGTGAAATCGGAATTCTCAACTTTGTTTCTGTATATAAATGGCACTGTGAAGGGTTGCAGCCTAAAAGGTATTTGGTCGTGCTTTTTGTTGATGCAGTTGATGTTTGTGCCGACTCCTCTCCTGGTTGGTAAATGGAACTCCAGCTTTGGTTCATAGGAGTAGTGGCATTAGAGAATTTTATAGTATGTCCAGTACTACGGTAAATGCAAGTGGACTGGGCGTTTTACCGGATGAGTGGAGGTGCAAATGTGAAGGGTTTGCACGGTGCAGCCACCTGGTGGCGCAACGCTCAACCAGACTAAACAAAGCTGATATTGCAGTAATGAAGTGTATTTTACTTTGCTGCCGGTGTAAATTTTCAGCACCAACACGATTACGCAGCTGCCAAAAATTTATAGCAGCAGCGTAGTAGAATACCCTTGGTAACTGCAGTAACAGCGCTTTTTCTGGTTGAGCTCTGCACCACCAAGTGGATGCACTGTGCAGGCCGCTCATGTTTGCACCTACGCTCATCCGCTACTCCTCCCAATCTGGCTGTGTTTAGCGGAATATGCTAAACCTCTCTATATATAGTGTCGCTATAGCACAAGCATGGCATCACATGTGGTGTTCCTACATGTTTTAGTTTTGAACAATGACATAACAAACACGGATATAGTGTATTATCTCATGTAGTAAGTATGGATATAAAGAAGTAAATCTTAAATTTGGTTCGCCATGCTTTGCTTCACCGAGCACTTTGTTGCCATAATAAAACTGAAGAAAGCGAAGTTTAAGACAATATCGGTTAAAGCGAAGAAAATACTTATTCGTTTGCACATTCTCGTGGTAAAAATGTCAAATGCGCAGCAATAAGTTGAGGAATGATACACTCTGGACACGCATTCATGTCTTTGACAGCAGAGCCAATCAGCAAGCCAACATTCCAATCCTGTCTGGTCACACTGGTCACAGGTTGTGCTATGACGAATGTATGTAAAGTATGTTGTAATATAGCATTGCCCACATGCCATGTATTAGTATGGCAGGTAATGTTGTTCTCTCTTGTTTCCTGCCACTGCGTGACCTTTCAGTTGATGGTCGGCATACATGTTGTCCATTTCATCCTTGTTGTGTGTCTGCGGGGCTTCCACGCCTACCGTATTTACTCGAATCTAACGCGCACTTTTTTCCTGATAAAACGGGTCCAAAATTGTGTGCGCGTTAAAATCTAGTACGACCCTAAATCTGCATTACCATATCGCCATCGGAATTTCAAAATGGCCGCCTCGCATTCGCTTCGAGCCTAGCTGCCGTAGCTTCCTCCATGTGCTGTAGTATGTGTGCTTAGTTAGGTTAGTGCACCGTCTGTCTTCCCAGTCTTCCCGTTTTCTGCGTTTGCTCTATCAGCTTGGAAGAGCCGACTGCAAAGACATGCCGAGTTCATCACAATGCTGCAATTAAAAGGAAAGTGATCACATGTGCAAAGACTGACAGAAATTGGGCCACATCATGGGCGTTCAGAGTTCCCGAAACTTGCGTGCAGGGCTGGCACAAACAGGAAAGGCTTTTAGTCCGGCGACTGCTATGTATGGTGCGGCCACACGGCCCCTATCTTGAAAGCGATCTGCGATGGAGACAAAGTCTACGCATCTAGGCGCACTGCGCTGTGTTCTTGTCGCCTAGTTTGCATTGAAGCGAGAGGCTGCACAAAGGTCGATTCGCTCGCTCTTACTAGTGCGCTTCCTCACTCCAACCTTTTGATAAAGAGTTTCCGCGGTCATTGCATGAGACGTGTTCATGTTTGCTTGTGCTTCCGTGACACTATGCTTGTTAATTTGGTTAGTAAGCGGAAGTATAAATCTTTATATGGCCGATAAAACTACTACAGTCGAATCTCGATATAACGAATCATGCGGGACCACCGAAACTCGTTAGTTATTTTGAAATATTGTTGTAATAAAAACTTGTGGTTATAAGCCAGTGGACAACTTAGGAAGGAAAATTACGTACCTTGGCAGTAGACTCGTGTACAGATAAGCATACTCTCAAATAAAAATTTCACTCACTTCGAAGCTGCTTTATTTGAAGAAATCAGTCATTTTCTTCTGGTGCATGCAGCATGCACAGCCGATTAGAAATGCATCTACAACTTCCACTTTGCGCAATACTTCATCAGGTATGTTATTGCACTGAGAGATGAAGTGCAGACTTTGTTCATGTGCACTAAAACATCAATGTTCAGCACGATCTCATCTTCTGTGTTCGGCGACCCGCAGTCGTCTTCCTTCGGGTCGTCATCCTCCCTGGAGACATCACGAACACAGTTAACAATATCTTCGGTTGCCAGGTCCATCACAGTTAGCAATGCGCTGTCACTCTCCACATAGTCGTCGAAGGAAGAGACGGCGGGCAGCAGTTTCGCAACCTCGGTCCACAGGTCTCCTGGGTTGTGGTTGGTCATCTACAGGTCATCTTCAAGCTGTGCAGGTGCTTTTACAAGCCCTGCTGTACGCTAGCAGTTGCTAGTCGTGGACGCCTTCAAGCTCCGCCAAGCTTGTGCGAGCATTTCTGCTGCCTGACGAATATTGATTGCAGTCGGCTGCTTTAGGCGGATGTTGATAATCAACCACTGCACAAGGCCTTACGAAATTCTGCTTTCACACTCTTTATAATGCCCTGGTCTAGGGGTTGCAGCAAGGACGTGTTGGTTGCCGGCAGAAACTCGAGTGAACGTGTGTCAAGCGAACATTCACAACCTGAGCAGAGCAGTTGTTGACAACCACTGTAATTCTTCGGTCATCCTTCCTCATTTGGTCATCGAGTTTGATGAGCCACTCAGAAAAGTTCTCTGGTCATCCAGGATCGTATGATTGCGCGGCAGTCGTACGGTAACGACATGTTTTTCATGCAGCGAGGCTTCGCGTACTTGCCAATGACGAGCGATTTAATTTTCTTCATGCCTGTTGCATGCAGTAGAGCAGGACTGTCACGCAAGATGCGACTTCTTCCCTCCTCTGCACTGCTGCGCTTTGAAGTGCATCGTCTGGTCTGGCAGGAGCTGATAAAAACATGCAGTTCCGTCCGCGTGAAAAATATCTTCAGAGTACGATTCAGCCACGTCTAGAAAATTATCATTGTGCCAGGAATCTGCGCCTTCTCTGTCAGCAACCTTTTCCTCGCCCGAGACTGCCTGCCAAGTTACTCCATTCCTTTGGCGGAAACGAAGCCAACACGTACTGGCGTCGAACCCAGTTACTTCAAGTGCATCGGCAAATTCGCGGGCTTTTTTTTGGAGCATTGGGCCAGACATGGGAACGTTTTGCAGTCTGGCATCTTTAAACCACGTGAGAACAGCTTGGTCCACATTTTGAAAGTTTCCCACTCACGGCCATTTCCTTGTTGGAGCGAGTTGCGATTCCCGGTGAAGCTTGACGATCTTGTCTCGGTCTTTCAAAATCTTTGCGACAGCCGATGGGGCAATTCCACACTGTCTGCACACGTCGATTTACTTTTTCCCTGCGTCGATTTCGTGCAATACGTCCTACAGTGAAAACTGCTTTCGCTTCTTGACGCCATCACTAGCCACATTCATTGTTGGATCTCGCGCGAACATCGCCAAACCTTTGTTGTGAAGTTCTTGGGGAAGTTTGGGGTGAAGCAGTTGGCACTCAACATGGTGATGATGATAGCAACTGCGACATGGTGATGATAATAGCTACTGCACTTGCGGTTTCTGTTTCATGCGAGAGTTGCGGCGCTGTTACTTTTACCGAATTCGTAATACTGATGTTCTTCTGCTATAAAGGGGAAAATAAACTATGTGCGTTATTCTGAAGTATGCGCTGTATTGAAATTTGTACTTCTGAAATATTTTTACATTGAATATATAGCCAATCTGGCGGGGATTTCTAAAATATTCGATAATGTGAAGTTCATAGTAACGAGATTTGACTGTATACTTTTCGTATAGCTGTCTACTAATGGGCTATCGCAATTGATGCTACGCCTTTCAGGCAAAACTTCAACTTTTCTTTATTTATCAACTTCAGTGCATTGGGAGTAAATCTTTGTTTTTCCAAATGTGAGAAAGTTTCTGTATGAAAGAAGGAGGTGCGTGGTGCTGTAAGATACGTTTCTTTTGTTAGGTCAGGGAAAATGGATACGTGTTACAATTGAGGGCGTGTTAGAATCGAGTAAACATGGTAATCCTTCAAATCATGATGCATTCTGTTTGCAGTTTTTGTTGCTGCAATTTATTAAAGTAACCTTTTCTCTCTTTATTTTGTATTTTGCAGTGCAAATGTGGCCCAAGAGAGCAGGAGTTGCAAAAAGGAAGCCACTTCATCTGAGCCCATAGCAAAGCCTGTCGAACATCTGGCACCTGTCGTCGAGGTGCCCCCATCGAAGCCCACCATTAAAGCAAGTGGCTTGAGCATCGCAGATCCAAAAGTACAAAGCAAAATCGACACTTCGTGTCCCAAAAGAACAACCGACCCTGCATTTGTGGCAGGCATGAGCAAAGTGAGTAAGGTGACGAAGACCACGACAACGGCAAGCGTAACAGCGCAAGCATGCAGCGTTCAACAAGTACCTGACGTCCCGGGAACCTCCTCAAGCAAAATTTGCTCTCCTGCAACGACAACCTCGGCTGCTTCAACTTCGAAAGGACCAAGCACGGCTGAGGCTGCAAATCTAGGTGCTGCGATAACAGTCCCGGCTTCTCTCATCAAGCCAGAGAACGCTGCCGTGCCCAGCAAGTCGGCAGTCGCCAATGTGGAGGCCAAAGCTGTTGCACCAGACGAGCCTGCGTCATGCCTACTAGCGAAAGTACCTGCAAGCTTCGCAAAAAGCGCAGCAGTTGAGAATGTGCACAGTCAAGATGCAGCACCGCACCCTGGCACTGTTACCCCAGCAACATGTCAGGATGCTGGTGGCAAACCTGACCGCATTTGTGGGCCTACTTTGACGTTCAAAGCAAACCTTGTTGCTGACAGTGGTTCGAGTGCTAGAACGGCAGGGTTTGTCATGAAGTGCCAGCCCAAGGTAGCAACTCCCACGTTGAATGGCATCGACAAAGGGCTTGCGAGTGGTTTGATGAAAAGTGCAATCTGTTCAAGTGACGTCACATCTGACCAAGTAACAAAGAAAGGCACCCTAATTGAAGATGTAGGCACGATATCAGAGAGCAACGTTTTAACAAAGTCTCCGCCCTTGTTAGTGGAGGACAAAAAGGTTGAAGAGAAGATGCCCGAGACGAAAGAACTTCAGACGTGTATCAGCCGTGCGGCACACAAGGCGGAAGAGAAAATGAATGCGATAAAAGCAGCCGCCGCTTTGGTGAAGGAGAGCAGTCCGTCTGAGAAGGACTGTAAAGAATCCTCCGGAGGACTTTCGGTAACGCTGAGGCCGAACAGGATTTCCGGAAGAAGCCACAGCGAAGACTCTGCTGATAAGCGTCCTCAGAAGACCAGTCAGGGGGACTCGTCATCGAAAAGCGATTCACCTGCTTTGAAACCTCCTTGCCGGTCCGCCACTCCACCATTGCCTGTGATCCCGTCGTACCTCACTTTGAGCAAGTCACATCCATCGCTCTTTCACATGTCGCCGCGGAAGCGAGGCCGACCCAAGCTTGCAACTGTGAACAGTTTGAATGAAGAAATAGAGAGGGCCCACATGATGGCCCGTGGTGAGATCGCCGTCGTCACAGCCACCGAGATGCCTGTGGCCCGCATTGAGACGACCGCTGCTCCAGCTGCTGAGAAACCTAAGCCAGTCATTCCGGTCATCACGAGCCTCAAGATCAAGCCCATTCCTCCCCCGCCCCCACAGCAGCCTGAAGCTGCGACGCTGCAGTCGCCAACTGCAGCGGAAGCACCAAAAGATACCCAGCTGAGGCCGCGATCCAAGAGCCAGGGAGACATCTCTGAAGAGAAGTCGTCTGATGCTGAAGACTCGATCGGGCGCCGTAAGAGCAGACGCAAGCGCCCACCTGCAGAGCAGCTGAAGACAATGGTGACTCAACTGAAGGAGTTGAACGTAGAGAAAGGACACGTAGCAACGCAGGAGCCTCTTCGGAGCCTTCCAGGTGGGGGCACTCCGGGCCGGCCCAGGCCTGAGCAGGGACAAGAGAAGATCACACTGCGAGTGACTCGCGATGAGAAGTGCAACCTGAAGGTGGAGAAGCAGCTGCGTCCTGCGGTCGTCTCCGAGACGCTCCACGACTCTGGCTTCTGCGAAGACGTCGTGGCAGACTCGTTGGCTTCTTCTCCCGTTCCCGACCCCAAACCGAAAGGCGAGACCGTTGCAGTGACCAGGACCATGCACCAGGTGCCAGTGCCCCGGAACATTGTCTCAAGCACCACCAGCAAGGGACTCGAACACATTGGGGCCACGCGCCACCTGCAGCATGGTACAAAAAGGGATTTGCGCAAGAGCAAGAGGAAGTCTGTCGAAGATTGGGTCAATGAGCAGAGCAAGTGGGTCCGGACACATGAAGTGGAAGCCGCAACGCAGCAGGACGTTATGCCAACCAATACAAAGCCATCTAGGAGTGGGGAAGATACCATGTTGAGTCCGGCTGCATCTTCAGAGTCTAAAGAAACGTCCACCAAGGTACAGCGGAGAGGTCGCAAGCGAGCAAATCCTGTTAAGATCACCAAGCCAGCACCCATGGTCGATGCTCAACAGGAGAAGCTTGTAAGCTGCCCTGCTCGGGTTTCAAGCTCTTCTGCCGAGGCTGCCGCCCCTTCTTCTGCGTTGCCCGCAGTCAACAAGGAATCAGGCTCAGAAGCAGGGTGCAAGGGCAGCACTCACAGTCCTAGAAACAGCGGCAGCAAAAGCAGACAGGAGCCGGAGCACCCAAAGAAGTCCCCGGAACTTGTCATCCCACGGTACATTCCCAATGCGGCTACCAGTGTGCCGTTGACGGTCACGCACGCCCGGAACAAGCGCTTAAGAGAGTCGAGACAGGAAGTGACAGCCGCCTCCGGCCTCGACCTCTCGTCATCCAGATCCACTCCAGGTGCAGCAGGCGAGTCACCCGAGAAGGATTCCGAGAAGAGCAAATTCTTCAAGGAAGCACTAAATCTTTCAATGAAGGAAGCTGAGGCACCCGCTGCATCTTGCAAGGACACCTGCACGGCAAGCATGCTACCACCAAAGCATCTGGAAGAGATTGCAGGAGCACCGATTCGGGACTCGCACAATTCACTGCCACCAGCATCATCAGCTGTGGAAAGCAAAACGGTCACAAAATCTCTTGAGCAGTCACCCCCAAATCACGGAACTACATCGCAGTTGAGCATCATTCATCAAGTTGTTGAAAAGATAGCATCTCGGAATTCTTGTAAGGTGCCAAAGGTTCCGCAAGATGTCGATAAAGGCAAGGCAGCTACAAAGGGAGAGAATCAAACAAACTGTCATGATGGAAAGTGCAATCCACGGCAAGAAGTGTCGCAAACTTCGCTAAGCCACTCCCCAGGCCAGCCAGGCTCTTTAGATAACAGGCAAGGTGCCAGATCTGCAAAAAATGATGCACTGGCATCATCTTTGGACGTGGCTGTTGGAGCAAAGGCAGGTTCGTGCACTGTCGCAGGTGCAGCGGTGCTGCCATCAAAGCAGTCGCCAAAGTCGACGGAAGCACAGACCTTGGACAGTGCATCGCCAAGCAGCACGGTTGGGTCGGAGATCATGCCGCGGATAAATGAGACGGGTGTTTTTCGCCTTGAGTTTCCAGCCGCTGAACTTTCAGTTCCATCCGAGTCGAGAAGTCCCAAGGAGAAGTCTTCTGTCAATCCGTCAAGCAACTCTGCAGAACAACTCCAGAGTCATGGCACCTCGTCGTTTGTGGGAAAAGAAATGTCTGAAAGTGTTCGAAACATAGTGCTTGTTCAGGAGACCATGATGGAGCTTCGACAGGGGTCATCGCGAGCAGGATCTTGCGGCTTGATGGAGGCCAGGGCAAAAGACAACACTTTGGCAGCCGAGAAGTTGTCCCGAACTAGCCCCATTCCTTCTAAACAGGAAAGCCCTGCGCTAGAAAACTGTCTGGCTCTAAGCATTAAAAAAGAGCTTTCAGGCAGCAGGAACAATATCTTCGGTTCGTCCAGCATGCATTCCAGGCCCCAGCCGACCTTACAGTTGCCAGTAGGTGATGTGAAGACAGTACGGGAAATCTGTGTTACGGCACCTGCTGCTACATCTGCAAGCAAAGTGTTCTCAGGGAGCTCCACGTCTTGCGTACGATCAAAATCCGCTGAACTGTTAGTGAAGGCATCACCACCAGCAAATTGCTTGTCGCCAATATTAGAGGGCACACCCATTCCAAAAATGCCTGCAGGAGCTGTCATCATGGAACGAGAAAAATTTGATCCTTCAAAATTACAGAGTAGCCCCATGAGGAGTCCACGAAGTCCTGTCAGGTCTCCTCTTGGATTAGAACTCAAAGGCCCGAGTCCGATGGGACATGGCAGTATTAGCAGCTCTGCCTTGCAGAATGCACCGAGCCCCATCAAATCCCCAGTGCTGATGGAAGTCAAAAGTGCAAGTCCAACAAGCCATAATCCAGTGGGCCCCTGCGGTGTCTCCACCGTGCAAAGTGCACCAAGGCCAGCAAGGTCTCCGGTGTCTTTAGATGCAAGGGGTGCTAATCCAACGAGCCACTACATCCCTGGCGGTCCTGTCAGGACAACGGACTTGAAAGTTGGCAAACTTCAGCAAGACAAGGGCTTGTGGCGGCCCATAGACATCTGCACGCCAAGGCAGCTAACGCAAGCCGCCCTTAAAAAAATAGCAGCCAACAAGAGCATCTCCATAGGGCAAGTGAAAGACATGAGGTCACAGGTGCCATGTAGAAACCGGCAGGGAGTTGTGCTGGACATTCCACAGGCACCTCGGTCTCTGTCGATCAGCATCGTCACGTGCAGTGCAGGGATGAAGGAAGGCTACCTCCAGCCAGCAAACCAGGCAGTACAGCCCTCACAGCCCCTCGAATGTTCGAGCATGTCTCGTCAGTTGAGCAACAGCAAGCAGGCAGATTTTCTCGTAAAAGAAGTACGGCCGCCACCACACTGCCTGGACACAAGTGTAGACAACCAGCTCCTCGGCTGCAGCACACTGTTATCACGCACACATCCCGAGTTGTCCGTAACATCGAGGAGCGATTTCAAAAGTGGTATTCACATCCCTGCTTCTCTGAGTGCCTATGCAAGCACACAACAGAAGAGCAGTTTATCACCTCCCCTCTGCAAGTCAACAACGCGGACTCCTCCATCAGAGGAGCAGCTGTCACCCCGGCTGAACGTGGAATTGGAGCAACCACGCGTATCCCCGAGACCTTCAGACAGGGTGCAGCGACGCACGTTGGCCAAGGACGTCTGCCAACCGGAAGGGCATCGAATCAGTTCTTCCAACGAAGTGCAGGTGAGCAAACCTAGTGCCCGCAAGGAGTCCGGCATGCCCAGTCCCAGAGCGAGTGAAAACATGTACAGGACAACGGTGGCCGAAATCGACCTTTTTACAACGCTAAGCATCATCGAGACCATGAAAGGGAAGGCCACCGTGCATGACATCATAGATGAGTACATCACCAACATTGGCAGCTTCTTCAGCATTATGGAGTTGCTTCCAGCAGAAGGCAGGCATGCTGCGGAGTTCATGTGTTCCCTGAAGGAAAAGGGTCTGCTGAAAGTCACAGCATTGCTCAAAAAGGTCACCACCAACTTGTCTTCTGGCCAGCTATCGCGCGCGCTTGCCGTCGAGGCTTTGGTGCAGAGGTGCTTACAGCGGTGCCGCCGCGGCCATCGCGGAGACTCGCCTCCAATGTCGACGTCGGAGGAAGAAGTTGTCACGTCGTCTGAATGGGGCACCTCATGCACGGGCTCTGCATTATATGAGCAGAATGTTGTAGATGTGAAGGATGAACCAGCTGCACTTGTTGTTCCGGAACTGGATTTCGCATTCACTGTCGTTCCTTTCCTGGAGGTGCGCTTCAGGCATGCAGAGCTGAAAAGAAAAGCTCTGAAGCGCCTGAAGCATGGCTTGAGGCTTAGGGACTTGGTAGGGCTGAGGAGGAAGCATGTGTCATCAGTAATTCTGCCTGACCAAGTGGAACCCAACAGGAGGTTTCTTCCCAGGAGATCCGGAGGCTGCTTTGCCAACTTTCCAGTGCTTGGGAGGGTCCAAAAGTGGTGAGTGTTTCATTTGGTGATAGTTTTTACTTATACCTGTAAAAGTGGCAGTCAGTAAGGACTATGTTATGACATACTGCTTGTATGGCATTGCATATTTTTACCTTATCAATTTTTATGGTGCACGATGACCATGCTGTAGCTTGAGGAAGGCATACTTTTGTGTGTTTACTGAGTGAAACGGAAGCACAGTGGTAGGTATTTTGTCTATAGTGGTTGTGATCATTGCTGCAGCATAAAACAGTTGTGAATTGCCTGATAGGTAACGTCATAATCGGCATAAATTTTTAGCTGCACAGAAATACTCGCATGTTAGCCTTTTCCAGTCTCTGACTGAGAATGTGCTGCATGCAAATTGCAAAGGCTTACTGTGTATATTTTCTTTCTGTCTCCTTGTTCTATATAGCAGTAACCTGCCACAGCCCACTGCTTCTCTTGACCAGCCAACCAAAAGCCTAGCCAGGTTTCTTCCTACAGCAAGTCTTGGGCTTCCTCAAAGCACTGTGATTGTGGATGCACTTTCTTCGTTGTTGACTGGACGCTCGCCCAATCTAGTCAACCACAGAGTTCCCCGGAATGGACAGTGTTGTTCTCTCGTGTCAGAGCAGTCTATGACGGCAGCTACCAAGGCTTCGTCATCGGCAGTGCAAGCCTACCGAGAGCCTGGTGCTGCCAGGAGTGTTGATAACATATTGTCTGCATTATCTCGGTTCTTGTCTGGCCAACCGGACTGTGTCTCATCGTATGTGCCCCAAGTGGCCTCGCATTTCGGTAGTGGTGGGCTCGTTCCTTCCACTCGTCATCGGCAGTTAAGGGTAGGGGAGCACGCATCATGCAACCTGCTACTTGTCGAAGCTACCGCTGAACGTTCACTAGTCATCTCATCGCCGCAGTCAAATAGCAAGCTTGTGATTGGGCCCGATTTCGACAGGCAGCTTCTGTCGAGGTTGCTCGACGGACTGCAGTTTATGATACCAAAGACGCAAGGCGCCAGTTCCTGGTTGAACAGCGTCATGCACAGGGCGGCGGTGGGCGGCCACAAAAGAAGATGCATGCTGACAAACTGCATTGACGCACCTGACGATAGATGGCCTGCGATGGAGGCACTTGGGGCCTCTTCCTGCAAGGCCATCCCATCGGTCAAATCGGAGCTGGTCGCCAGGCCGGAGCCGTTGACCAGGCCAGAGCTATCAGCCAAGTCACAGCTGTTGGTCAAGCCTACGGTCACAGTGTCCAGGGGGCTTCTGGAGAAGCGAAGAGCACTGACTACTGGCATCTGTGAGGTCTCCCCTGTACAGAAGAGAAGGCGCTTAGCTGGCGCCGCCGTACCCGGTGTCGCAGAGGTGTGCTCTGCAACTGTGCAGCGGCGACGCATTGTCAATGCACACCTGCCAAGAAAGGAAGTGGTTGAAGTCGTTCCTAAAGACTGCGTAGTTGTGCTGCACAGGTTGGAGTTGCGTGATGTCGAGGAGACGTTGCTTAAAAGGAAGAGGTGTCGGAGCGGCGGCGGCACCCAGCCCAAGAAGAAACCAAAGTTGTCTCTGTTTCCGAAAGCCCCGTCAAGTGTCCAGAGGTAGTGATGGCTGCTGCTGCTTATCACCTGTGAAGATGTGTTCTACCGTTTGTTTTTCCGCCTCCCCCAACGTCCCCCCCACATGTGTCGATTGTTTGTCTGTTGTAAAGAGAGCGTCTTTCCCCTCTGTGCACCTGTTTTATCGCAAGTGCGGTTTATTTTTCCCTGCAATTTGTTCTATCCCAGTGAGAGAGGCATTGGACGTTGTTTAGCCGTATAGCACACACACACAACTCTAATTTGTAGCTTATTTATGCAAGGAACTGTTTGTTTTTCCTTTGTTGTAAACGTGTAATATAATTGTTTCCTTCATGGCAAGGAGACGATGTATATAGTGTACGATAAATAAATTTTGTATAATTTAAGCAATCTATATCCTGCTTGTCTTGGCCAGTCATTGTTTCTGTGCAGAAGGCTTTTGGTTTCGCAGTTGTTCACAAAACGTCTTCACATTCGCACATTCACAGAGCTGGAATCTTAAGGGCAGAGGTGAATACAAATGATCTGCAAATCACTGATTTGCACCGCAAATGGTGTGTTGCACTGTGTCACATCACCGATTTGTGCCCACGGTCAGTGTAAGAAAGGGTTCCTCTTCGGCCCACAGTAACACATAGTTGCTGCCTTACGCAAACTTTGAAGTGCTGCAGGAGCGCTTTGATACGATCTGACAAATACGCCATAATGAACACTAAACTGTTTCAATTACACAGTTTCAGCATTTTGAACACACATTTGAACATTTGGGAAGTTGAGACGTAGCGTACAGTAAAACCTCCTAAATATGTAGTTAGTTGGTGGGGAACGTGCATCAGGTACATACTCACTGATGTACTAATTAACCGACAATGGCAAATGAGCGGCGGTAGACTTACGGCCCAAAAAATGTCCTAAATTTTTACTCACACACATGCAGAGTAGCTTTATTTGCGAGCGGGCACCGAGAAATTTGTGATTTTCACTTGCCAGTGGCGGCCACGCAATTTCAATCGAAACCTCAAGCTCAACAAGGCCACGAGTCAGTTTCTCCATCAGGCCCCACTTCTTGGCGAATGCCCTCATGACGGTCTAAGCACTAGCCATGTCGGATATGGAAGGGCCATCAATCGCGTCGTCATCCATGACGACGACGTGGAATCACTAGGAGCTATGGGAGCAAGAAACGCATAATGGCTACCATGTTTTGATTTTTGAGGTCACTATCAGTGGCGACTGCAGTCTGTAAAAAATCCATATGCTACAATTTCTCTATGGTTTGCGCACGCAACATTTCACCGATTCCATGCTCGTATGCACCGAAAAATTAAGTAAATACAATGCAGTAACCGTTTGGTATGCGTTAAGCGACTACGGCTGAAATCAAAAGGTCACCCAATACATCGGGTTCAATGGCGACAAGGCGGAGGATTCAACGGAACTATATTTAAACTGGAATTACCTATTAAATGGGTACGGATTAGTGACTATCTGTATTAAGTGAACCAGAAAATTTTAGGTTGTTCACATTCATGTTACTATTTAGAGAATACTAGTGACGTAAATGTCAACAGCAGCACTGGTGGCTCCATATAACAATGTTGAGTTCACCCAGAGCACACAAAACTATTACATGAAGTTCAAACGACTTGACTATCGTGGCTGCTTAGTGGCTAGGCATTACACTGCTGCATTCCAGATGATGGGTTCGATCTATGCTTCAGTGGCTGCATTCAATACGGAGGGAATGTGAAATCATTCATGTATTGTGTATAGGTTCCCATTGAAGAATGCCAGGTGGTCAGAATAAATCCGGGGTCTTCCACTAACGATGTGCCTCATATTTAGATCATGGTTCTTGCACAGAATCCCAGAATTTTGTAGTTCAAAACATGGGATTTATTTACGCAGCTTCAGCACAAGTGAGTGCTAAAGTGCTTATAACGCTATTATTGCAACGACAGGCCATGAGGTATTCTGCTCTTGGTATATGCTTCCAGCGAGAACAGCATGAAACAAACTTTTGTAGTGCTTTGTGGTTGGACTACTACAAAATGCTGCTACCAGCACTGCCATCCATACTTACGGTTTCTCTCTATACGGACAGGCTAAGTAATAGCTTACTTATGTTCGTCGTTGTGCTACTCCAATTTATAAATGAGCAGTGCTGGGGAACCTATATAAGTATCACAAGACAATTTGTTGGGCGAGTTAGTTCGCGGTACCGAACAATTAAAGGGAACGTGAAAGATAGTCAGGATGGGGAACAGTACGAGCTCTTGTTCTGTTCCTTGTGCGTCCCTTTTTGCACTTTTTCGATTTGTTCTGTAGCTGTGCAAGTAGTGTGGTCACAAATGTCTCGCTGCATGTTTTGTAGCGAACATCATCTACAGGGAAACTGCTTGATGTATTAGAACTTGCAAAGTATGCAAGTAAGGTCCCGTCAAATTGCGTACTTGTAGGCCTTGAGCTTCCATCCTGTGATGCACCATGTTGTGGTTGTGAATGCAGGCGGCGGGTGCTGCATATGACGCGGCGGGCGAGACCGCGTGAGCCCTAATTAAGCGATCTCCGATGCGCTCACAGTCTAAGTGCACCGATGGTCGATGGCTTCGTGTGCGCTATTAGCGGCGAGAATTTGGAGTGGTGCCCTCTCGCGAGTGACGTCACGACAAGGACGTCGCTCACTCCGGCTCGCTTGGCTGCAGCGCGCGCTCCTTCATGTATGCTTGGGCTATGCGTAGCTCGAGCCATGCTTATTGAAGGATATGTCGGCTTCTTTCTGCTGCCATGCATGAGCCACAGTTCCTTCTTGAAAAGCGCGTGAGTCGAGAAAATTTGCGGCTTGGATATCGCAAGCTATGTAGCGTTGAAGGGGTCTGCTGGTTTTGCAATGCATATATGCGTCGTGTCTGTCCATAAATCTTGCGAAAAAAGAATGTCTGCAAATTCAGCACGGTGTATGACGCTTCGCTGAACACTTGCCATTCCCTTAGTACTTAGCTATGAGGGACATTGCATTTTACACTGAAGAAAAAATCTTGGTATTTCGCGCCAACATGTTATCCATGTTAGAAAAACACTGCCAAGGAAGCTGTCTTCGTGATTCTGATTAGTCTCGCGGATTGTTCTAGTCAAATATGGCCAAATATGCGTAAATGAAAGAGTTAGGCGCGCATTTCGTATCAAAGAAGTTTGATGCTACCATGAATGGCTCATGGCTGCTAACACGACGGCACGTCATATGTAGAGTATTTACATATATAAATTCACACGTACCATTTTAGCAATCGCTTGAAAGAAAGGTTTCGTTGTTAAGATGGAGAGCCAATCGCAAGCGATTAAATGTTTCATGGTGGCCCTCAGTAGCCTTTATCGACAATATGGCACACGCCTCACGCGACGGCAGCATGCGACTGTCGTTATGGCGAGGCATGCATTGTTCGCGAAACCCATCAGTTCACTACAACTTCGAATTCAAACCATGAAGCAGTTTTTTACAGCGCCAATTGCAATGCCTAAAGTATACTCGAGGTACTACTGCGCAGCTTAGGCTGCCTAGAAAAGGAAAATCCAAGCACCTTCTGCCTCATCGTGTCTCAATCCAGCATTGTTTATGCAAACGAACTATTCGCTTCGTCAGTACATAAGAGAACCTCGCAAACTTTCATAATGACACCACAAGCCTTATATATTTCACCTGATTTTTTACCCTCCACCGGGGAATTATTTCTTCAGTATGTCCCATACTAGTAATGAATGACGCTTCGGCTTCTTTTTGGTTGCAGCCATACAGCCCCAAAAGGCACATTTAACTAAAAAATTTAGGCCAAGCAGCCTGTGTCAGTTTGCCAAACAGATTCGTCTTGTATATTCCTCATGCAACAAACACCACTACATTGCTCTAGTGAGTTGAACGTGTAGCACGGAAAAGGAAATATATATTGGTGCATTCCTCTTCGTATTTACAAACAGCTGTGAGCCTCAATTAGCTTTACTTCAAATTACCGCCACTTAAGCACGTGAAGAACCGCCCAATTTTGAGAAGCAGTTAAAGAAGCAAGTGGTGCTGGTGCGGTCTAAACTGCAGTGTTAAGTCCTCATGTTACCGCCGAGCGTTTCGGTGAAGAAATGCAAAAATTCTATATACCGTGAACTCGTCGTGAGCAAACCTGTTTTAGCGGATTAAAATCATGGTAATTGTTGTAGAATCCATAACTGGATTCTTATATGCTATGTTTTTGCGGTTGTCGATCCGCGCATGAAAAACCTGCAGTGTGCTGAAGACACCCCTTTTTCCGCCGGCTACACCCGGTGGGGGGGGGGGGGGTGACAAAAGACCTATGGGCCCCGGGTGCCAGACGACCTAGCTACGCCACTGCTGAACTGACTCAAGTTTTCAAATTGCTTTAGAAAATTCGTTAAGTGCGACGTACACGCGAGGCTGCAGACACGGCAGCCTAATTCGCATTGCAATTCGGACATGAGAGAAAACGTAATTCTGGTACGAGAAAACTCGTAGAAAAGCCTTAATAGGAAGTCTTAATATTCGCGTGTATGCCGAGAAGGGTCCTTATATAGGATAACCTTGGGACATCCGTGGTAGGATATCCTGAATAGGTCCATGCGCGATGTCCTTGGGACATCCGTAATATGCGATACCCTAAGCTGGACGTCCAGCAGATGTCCTATTGGTATCCGAAATGGTACGTGAACGTAGGGACATGATTTGGGTGCTCTGCGGACGAAGTGTTTTCACTGTGGAGAAATCGTTTTAATACGTTCGCATTCTTTCGCTAGTTCACGGGCTTTAGGGGGGCTATCGATCTATGTTTGCATCTAACCGTTTTTTCCTGCCTACCTGGGTTACTGGGTAGTCCGTGGTCGAATGGTTAGCGCATCGGGCTACTGTATACTGAGGTAACGGGGCTCGAAACCAACCATCGGATCAACTTGGGTTATTGAGTGTGTGCCAGTGTGTATACATACGTGCCCACCTTCAACGGGCCTCTTTTACGCCGGATGGGTCACTGTAGATGCGGGACGATGGGTAGGCACACCGCTGTTCGAAGAAACTCTTTGACGCCGATTTGAAGCGCTGTGTACGTACCAGTAGGTTTGTGCCGGGAGCACTAGGCATGTTCCACTCGGTTTGTGCCGGATTTCCATGAACCTGTCTGACGCTAGCTTGGGGTCACCGGGTATGTGGCAGTAGACATATGCCGTCCTTGGGTCACTGGAAAAAGGTGACGTGAGAAGGCAAGGAAACGGCTGCTACTGTATACTAGACGCGACAGCGGTTGCAGGAAAACTAGATAAACTTAAGTCCAAGGTGCGGTACGGTACCTCTCTGCTGTTTCTGAAAAAAAAAATAAACCACGCAAATTTATCAAACGGACAAATGACGCAGGGCGTGCAGGCGCAAAGCTGCATTAAAATCACACTACGGAAGCGGTCGCACGTCAAATCAACACTTCTGTGTCCGCCGCGGTAGATCTGCGGCTATGGCATTGCTCGAGGTCCCTCTGGCTCGATCCCGACCGCGGCAGCTACATTTAAACGGTATCGAGCGAAATACAGATAAGCTCGTGCGCATAGCTTTAGGTGCACGTTAAAGAACGCCAAGGTGTTAAAAATTAATCCGGAGTCCGCCACTATACGGCGAGCCTCATAATCCGATTGTGGTATACGTATTGGCACGTACAGCCCTATAGTTCAATTGAAATTAACGCTTCTGCCACGATGCGATGTGCCACGTGAACAGTGACGTTGCTCAACCCTCTCAGAGGTTATGAACAATGGCGCACAGCAATGCCTCAAGCAAACGCGTTTCCCTGTGTGTTCTGTTTACTATGCAAAGAAACAGCGGTGGTTCACGCAAGCTATAACGTTTAACATGAACTCGCCACTCTAGTGTTGGACTAAACGTTGAAGAATTTAAACATACGCCACCAACATCAGCGCTAATTACCGTCAATAAAAGCAAACAACACAGAAAGCTTCGATTCCCACTGTGCGTGGGATCCACATAATTTTTCTTTTTGCTTTCTTTTTAACGAGAAACACCATCATACCTATAGCGTGATCGCTGCACGACGTCTACAAATTTTGATCCGTGTCATGACGTCACAACAATGTCGATGCTGCGCGAAGTCCGGCATTCCGAGACGACGTCGTTACAAAGTTAAAATAGTTTGTTTCCATGCTGTTCGCAGGCATCTGGCCTGCGGACAGCATGGCTCACCCGCTGCTGCTGTTTGTGCAGGTTCTGCCGTGGATTTTGCATGCAACGCCCACCCCGGTATCAACGACCAACATCACCGTGATACAACCATTGATGCTTTGCGCGGGCCACGTTACAAGCAACAGCACATTCAAGGGATATCGACCACGAGGTGTGACGTCACCAGCAGCCGATCTACTTAAGGAACGACGCGACACCGACCAGATCAGAGGGCACGGCATCTGGCCTGCGGACAGCATGGCTCACCCGCTGCTGCTGTTTGTGCAGGTTCTGCCGTGGATTTTGCATGCAACGCCCACCCCGGTATCAACGACCAACATCACCGTGATACAACCATTGATGCTTTGCGCGGGCCACGTTACAAGCAACAGCACATTCAAGGGATATCGACCACGAGGTGTGACGTCACCAGCAGCCGATCTACTTAAGGAACGACGCGACACCGACCAGATCAGAGGGCACGGCATCTGGCCTGCGGACAGCATGGCTCACCCGCTGCTGCTGTTTGTGCAGGTTCTGCCGTGGATTTTGCATGCAACGCCCACCCCGGTATCAACGACCAACATCACCGTGATACAACCATTGATGCTTTGCGCGGGCCACGTTACAAGCAACAGCACATTCAAGGGATATCGACCACGAGGTGGTCAGTGTGTTGGTGCAGTGTATAGGCCGCCTGCCACTTCACCAGAGTTTTTGGATGACCTTAATATGTTCTTATGCACTCACTTGAACCGTACCACCAGACTAATAATGACCGGAGATTTTAATTTGCCGAGCATCAACTGGGACAGACTGATACCTGGGAACGTTGAAATTTCTAGTTCCGAAGCACTGCTGCAAATAATGTTTTCGCACAATCTTAAACAAATCGTGGAAGAAGACACGAGGGTAACACTCGAATCCCGGTCACTTTTGGACTTGGTGTTTCTCTCGGGCAGAGTGGGTGACTATACTGTGTCTGTTAAAGACGGGATATCTGACCATAAAATGGTTTCTGTGCACATTCCGGTCAGAACAAACACTCGTGGCCAACCCTTTGTACCTGTACAATTTAAGGATTATAGGCAGGCAGACGACACATCCATTCAAGATTTTCTAGAAATGTCATATAGTGAATTCGAACTTGCCTGCGATTGTGAACCAGTTGAAGATCTATGGCTACGTTTCAAGAATATCATAAAACATTGCGTTGACAGATTCATTCCAACTCGACAAAAGAAAATAAAACCACGTAACCCTTGGATTAATCGACCTATTATACACATCAAGCGCAAGATAAAGAGGCTGCGCAGGAGAAAAGACAGCTCAGCTGAGGTATCGAAATTACGAAAGAGTTTAAAAACGGCTCTGATGGAATCAAAAGAGCAATTTTTTAATAAAAAACTATGTAGCTTCGTTAAAACGGCACCTCGGAAGTTTTGGCTTTACCTTAGTGGCAACAAAGAGGAAATAAATAGAATTCAAATTAGTGACAACATAGTAACAGAAAAAACAAAAATAGCAGATCATTTCAATAACTTTTTCCAGTCTGTTTTTTCTAAACCAAGCAATGACGACTTTGACGCGTACCCGCCTTCCTCCCTCTCATGTTCGATGGAAGACCTGGTCGTGACTCAGGCCGGCGTGTTTAATCAATTGTTACTTTTGGATTCTAAAAAGGCTAGCGGGCCGGATGGGATTCCAACCCAGTTTTTAAAGCGATACGCTGAGTGGATATCATTTTTCTTGACAATAATCTTTACAAAGTCCCTACACACTAACTCGTTGCCACAAGATTGGCGGTGCGCAGTCGTAACACCTGTTTTTAAAAACGGCGACCGACTACTCGCAAATAATTATCGCCCAATTTCCCTGACAAGTATCAGCTGTAAACTATTAGAACATATCATAAGTAAACATATACTAACTTTCCTCGAGGATAACGCGTTCTTTTATCAGTATCAGCACGGATTCCGAAGAGGGCTATCTACCATAACACAGCTCATAGAAACGATACATGATTTTAGTTCAGCCATAGATGCCCAAGAACAAATAGATGTCATTTGCATAGATTTTGCAAAAGCATTTGACAAGGTTCCACACAGTAAATTACTTTTCAAGTTATACAGAGCAGGAATTAGCGAAACCATTCTTAAGTGGATTAAAGCCTATTTGAACAATCGCAGGCAGGTTGTGCATGTGGATGATTGTTTTTCTTCTACACTAGAAGTACTTTCTGGCGTTCCTCAAGGATCGGTTTTAGCTCCATTACTGTTCCTAATTTATATTAATGATATTAACGAGGTTACCGAATCTCCCGTAGAATTGAAGCTTTTTGCAGACGACTGTTTAATTTATTCTCGAATAACACAAGCTACCGACCAAATTAGAATAAACCGTGTCCTTCATTCCTTGCATCTTTGGTGCGAAAAATGGGACATGGAAATTAATTACACAAAATCAACTTTTACGCATATAACTAATAAGAAGACTGTGCAGCTATTTTCTTATAATATTGGAAAAAATAATCTAAAAAAAGTTGATACCTTCAAGTATCTAGGTGTTACAATTGCACATAATCTGCAGTGGCATAAACATATTAATAATGTGTGCTCGACAGCTTCCCAAAAACTTTACTTTCTGCGGAAGAAATTGGAACATGCAACAAAAGAAGTCAAGCTGATAGCTTACAAAACATTCATCCGCCCATCCTTGGAGTACGCTTGTGTTGTCTGGAGCCCGCACCAAAAAGTCCTAAAAGATAAACTGGAACGAATTCAAAGAATGGCCGCTCGTTTTATTTCGTCAAGATACAGAAGAAGGGAGTCAGTGACGGAAATGCTGAACTCATGTGGGCTCGAGTCACTTGAAAATCGAAGGAAAAAATCAAGACTAAAGCTTTTATTTCAAATAATTCAAGGGCACTTTAAGATTAAATCAAATAGATATATTCAACCTCCGGGAAAACGGAGCGCGAGAACAAACCACACACGATCCATCAAGCCTTACGAGTCACGTGTTGATGCTTTTCGTTTTTCTTTTTTTCCTGAGGTGATCGAAATTTGGAATGGTTTGCCTGCTGAAGTTGTCGAGCAATCGGACGTGCACAAGTTCGAACGTTCTATCGACATCTTTTGTCAGGAGCACCCAACTTGATGATTATGATATATGAATTTTGTATGTTGTACAAAATTGTACATTGTTGTACATTGTATTCCCTCCCTGTAACGACCCTCAAGCGAGGGTCAACAGTATCAATAAATAAATAAAATAAAAAAATTAATAATCGCCAACTGCGATCCTTTTAACGTTCCAAAAATCACGTCGTAAGCGCTTTTACAACGAATGTATGTATCAGCATACTGCTTTAATAAATGCGATATCGCGCGATAATCAAGAGGACAGCCTCTTATTTCGTCGGGTCCAGTTACCGGTGGGGGCAGAACGGAAGCAGTCTTCCGAACACCGCGTGCTGGACCACCGGAAACTTGCCCAGGACCTCGGCCTTGTACATCTTGATCAGGCCCGCGTTGATCTTGGCCCAGCTGGGGATGGCACTGATGTTCCACAGCTGGTTGGAGTGCTCGTGGAAAGGGCCGCTCTTCACCTTGCAGATGAACTCGATGCAGCCCATGAACATGTAGTCGCGCGAGCAGCTCTGCGCATAGCCGGGTGTCGGGAAGGACTTGGGCTGTATCGCGAGTTGACCGACCAGCTGAGCGCTGCCCCAGATGAACGGCAGGAACTGGTAGTCGTCGAGGCTCCAGGCGCCGTGGCTCCCGGCGGGCTCCATGCGGTACTCCAGCTGGAGGTGACGCACCAGCTCCAGGTACCTGAGCGAAAACGTAATTCCAAGAGGCGACTCAAGGGCGGTTGACACATCGAAGACGGAGAATGTCTTCCGGGGCGCGTTGGTGTGTGTATGCGGTTTGTCGTTCCACGTCTGTTGTTCGGGGAGGAAGAGACGCTCTCCCAGAAGACCTGTCTTTTCTTTCATTCGATAGCAACTGCTGTTGAGCCGCCCTATACTTCACCTACGCCACTTTACCCTGCTTTAGTGCCATCTATACTCTTACGCAGAGCCTTTTACTTATCAGTTACTTAACGTTCTCTTTAGAATCCACCTTCGGAATCGGCTCGCATTTGTAGACTTAATTCACTATCTTTGTGATCGGCCCACGCTTTTCCTTGAGTAAAACCACGCTTCCAGTTCCGGTTTCAGGAGCGCGCAATTTGAACTTTGAATTCGTTTCGGACTTTTTCGCTGATTATGCATTATGATCTGTACAAAGCTCTATGCTAACCTTGGTGTGTCTTTTTTCGTTCCAAGCGTCGTTTTGACGCCCTCTTGTCCAAAGTGCACTAGAAAGGCTCAAACCGGCTGATTTATCAGACGAAAGCGTTAGGTACCCAGATCCCACGAACCCCGAATGGATCTGGCTTAGCCAAAGAAGACGTTGACTTCTCTCCCCCATCTGCTCCTCCGAAAGAAATAAGACGCATACCTGTAATATATATTTGCTCTGAAACCATCTAGTACGTGTTACGACAACAGTAGACTGCCACAGGCGACACCGCGACACCTTCACAAGACCACTACCACGGAGCACCCGATTACTATTACTTTGCGAGGCGGGCACACCATTGTCCTCACGACCGCTATAGGCGTTTACAGCGCCGCTACATCGGCGGTGTCATCTCTGAACACGTCAGCGTCCTATCATTAGTTCCTAAGAAAATTAGGAAAACCTGCAGGAACAGATAACGCGACACAAAGCGCAGGGAGCGATTCCGCCTAGCGGAACAGCCTAGCCGAGGACATTGGCACTTGGGGCGCACGTGCGTAAACTCGACTCTTTCGCCGATGCGTTCTGTCATCGGCGCTGATTGGCTCTCCGGTAGGGCGATAATATTAAAAAAATTGCATGCCAGTCGCGTGCAATAAGAGCTGCAACACGGTGCCCGTAGTTTAAAGGGCCTCAAGACTAATTACCTAAAACTGCGCACTGGTACTTACGAAACCCAAAACTGCACACTGGTACTTATGAAACTCATTTCTCGTATGCTGAATCATAAGGAACGTTGGAAGTCACCCCCCCTCCCCCCCCTACACACACGTAAGCCAGTTATACCAACCTTTGGAATACGGCCAGGACTACGGCGTCAGAATCCTCTTCCACCCAGGCCCCGATCTTGAACAGGCAGCACAGGAACATGGCGAAGCTCATCTCGTGGCCCGTGCCGTAATCGATGCGCGTCGAGTTGCCGAAGCTGTCGTCGAAGTAAGGCACGAGCTCCACCAGGGCCGGCCGGCACCTGGCCGGCAGCGCGTCGCCCAGCAGCCGTCGACTCTCGTCGTTCACCTTGCGCAGCCACGTTCGGAAGGCCGTGTTGCCGAACCGCTGCGGCTGGCTGACGGGCGGCGTCTCTCGAACCCAGCGGTCCAGCGTGTCCAGCACGGACAGCAGGCCCGAGGTGACCTCGGAGACGTGGAAGGCGTCGGTGAGCTTCTTGCCCTTGACCCGTTCGTTGAGCGCCAGCACGAAGCCGACGTACTCGCCGTACGCTTCGCTCTCGGTCCAGCGCTTCATGTCGGCGGGCGACAGAACTTGCCGCTTGGGCTCCACGTACTCCGGCTCCTCGTCGCTCTCTGACATAGCGGCGCGGTCGATTGACGACGTGCCTACTAAACGGGCGCCTAAAGTGTCGTTGCTGTTGATTCGAAGTGTTCCAAGCACCGAAGTCTTCTAGGCGCGTGGGAATTATGGTGGTGATGATGATGATCGTAGCGGTGGTGATGCAGGCGCCACCCTTTGAAGAAGACGATCGCACGAGAGAGCACCGGGTCCAAAAAGAGAAAGACAAACAAACAGGAAAAAGAACAGACGAAGAAAAGATTAGCATGCTTATTACTGTTACTTAATTTTCGAACATACATACAAAAGTTGGAAAGCGAAAGCAAGGAGAAGGCTGGCAACAGCCACCAGAAGGAACACAGCGCCTGCCTATACGTTCGCTTCTTCGCGGGCTTCAGGAAGCGGACGACGGAAAGTAGAAATTAAAGGGAGCAAGGAAAGAGGAAATAAAGAACAAGAAGACATATAACAACATCCAAATTAATACAATGACAAAGAATAGCGTATGACAGTAGGAACAGAAAAAAGAAATATCACTGCCGTGTGGCGCTATTAAAGGAACGATAATAAAACGGAAGTCCGAGCTGTCGTCACTCAGTCAAAGAAATAATAATCGGCAGATCCTGCGCATATTTGGAAATCGGTTATAGGCCACGCTTTCTTCTACAGCGAAGTTGTTAAGGGCTACTTTCCCCACTATCGTGTTCGCGTGTAGAAAAAAAAAAGAAATCTCGAAGACAGTACAATACCGAGTGCCCCGCCGCGGAAGTCAAGGAGGCGTTAAGCACTCCACATACGTGGGCCGATCCCAAAGATAGTGCAATGCCGGGCCGACCCGCGGCGGAGGTGCAGTTCGTCATGAAGGGGTCCACATACACAGCTTCTTTGGTTAATCCCTCTTCACAGAATGGAAGGGCACATATTTTTTCTTTCTTTTTTCATGTTTACAGAAATCTATTCACTTCTTCACTTGTGTGTAGCTCAATGCTGCTCGCCCAATGTGCCCGACTCTTGGGCAATCCCTGTGAGTGGGTATGTGCCAAAGACATCAAAATCATCACCGTCATCATCCTCGCTCAATGCACGCTTCACCCCCCCCCCCCCATCCCCGGTCCTATTTTGTTCCGTTTACTTGTTTATTCGCGCTTGGCTGCTTTTGATGACTACTTCTTCACGTTCCCCTATCCGAGTTCTTCACTACGGCGTCTTGTTCTGCTTGTATATTGGGACATCTACCCAGTGGCACGTACCGATCCCGCAGGAAGTTTTTTTTTCTTTAAAAGGGCCCCTCACCAGGCCACATAGCAAATGTTCATTATACGCTGGAAATTGTTACGTGCCCTTTAGGGAGCGTTCTACCGCAAGAATTTTTTTCAGATTGATTCATTAATAGCCGAGATAGGAAGCTTTCAGTGCCGTGAACCCATGATTTCAGGAGGCGAGCGTCACCGTAAACACAGGCACTTTCTAAAGCCCCTTAAACTTCTTAAAGCAGTGCCACGCGTTGAAGAATGCCGCCTCCTCCTCGCGCGCCCTGGCCGAGGCCGACACAGCGTCGCTATTGGCCTAATAGCATCACGTGGGCCCTCGCGCCGTGCATCAGCGCCATTTTTGCTCGAGAAGCGTCTACGGAGTGGAGAGGAGCGCATGTTGGCGCCGTTGTTGGCGCCAGCAGTGTAGGCGGCGCCACGGTCGAGGAGGCAGCGTGAAAGAGAGAAGTAACGGGGAGGAGTGAAGGCGGAGGAGGAGAGTGTCGCTACTTTACAAAGTTTAAGGGGATTTAGCACTTTCTCCACTTGCCTCCCATCTTGGCTCCGCTAGCGAAATTCCTTCCCTGCATCCTCTCATACCGGAGCTGGAGGACCGCGTGAAGCATACGTTGCGGGCACCGCCTTCTCTTTTTCTTTTTCTCTCTCGCTTTTTTTTTTACTGCGCGGCGCACTTTCGCTGACGGCCTCGCGCGCGAGCTGTTGCGTTTGGCTTCTTTGTCGCAGCATACGATTTTGCGCGCTGTACACGAGGGCATCTGACTAGCGGTGTCAGTCAGTGCTATACACGAACACTGAGGTAGACGCAAGCGGATCGCAGAGCATGATCGCGTGCTGAAACTCGGTAGAAAATGGCATAGTTTCGCTTATGCGAGCACGCGACTGCACGGCATTGGAACAAGCAGACGAAGTGGAAGTACTTCTCTCTTACTACGGTACGAAGTAAAACAAGGTCACGCAGACATTCCGCTTGTAGGTTTTATTATTTATCTAAACTTGAATTCGTCTACTGAAGCTCTCGATTCCTCGGGGACGTGCTCACTTCAAGCTCCCGAGAACGTCCAGCAATTTCACAGTTTCCAGCACCGGAATCTCGTCATCTTCGTACCAGAAGTCAACCCACATCTTCAGATAGAGTGGAACGTGAAAAGTGACCTTCACTCTCCGTTACCATGGAACGCTGAAGTGTTCTGTGCCTTAGCCGTTGGCCTCGCCATGCTAACCCTAGCTGCACGAGACCGAGCGCTCGTGCATGTGCGCTACCCGCCTCGAGCGCCGCTGGCACGCGCCCAGCATGATGGAAACGCAAGAGACAGAAGCAAGCCCCGACCAAGGCTGGCAAACCGTTAGAGACACTAGTCGGCGTCTTCAAGAGCTCATCACCGTAACGTCGAGTCACCGACGGTACCGCATTATAAGAACCCCGCGCAAGACTGTGTTGGACCCATTGTTGTGCACATAGCCGGCTTGACAACTACGGAAAATAAAGGCATCTGCGCGAAGGTGAGGACTGTCCAAAACCTAATAGCAGTTTACAGCTACTGCCCAACAGCAATAGAGAAGCTTCTTCTTCTCATACGGCAAGTTTCGATAATGGGAACACAATACCCGCTGCTCACATATACCGGGCGAATGGCACGGACACAGCCAAAGGTGTAATTGTGGTATACGGTGTCCTGTGATAGCTGAACTTGAAAGGGAGGTAGAAGTGCAAGGAGCTAAAATCCTGCAAGGAAGACGCATATATGTTCATCGAGAACAATCCTGATAACTCTCGAAGGGAACATATTTACCACGATGTGCTCTCCACTGTCGACTGGTCGCCCGAATGTACCAGTATAGACCCCGCAGCATGCTGTGCGATTCATGCCTTCAAATTGGACACGGCGCGGACTTCTGTCCCCTCAGGAACACATTTTTGGTCTGCTTGAAATGTGGAACTAAGTTACCTTCAGGATCCAATGAAGACACTCCTCATGAGTGCGAGCTAGCTGCCAAAATTGCGGTGGCGAGCATGCACCAAATTACCCCGATTGTCCAGTATGTCAAGAAGCTGACGAAGCAAGAGAAGCTGCAGGAGGCGGCAAACAACTCTACTTAGACATTATGAAAGAGCAGGAAGAGCATGAGCCCGCCAAGTAAGTGGGGAACCCAAAGAAGATGCAACGCAGCCGCAGTAGTAGCCGCAGTAGAATCAACTGACCGGAGCTCCCAACAACAAACCGCTTCGAAAGACTAGTAGCCCAGAAAAGCAACGTGGCCGGCGCACCAGCCACAGCGCAGCCAGCCAACCAGAACCGGAGCACCGTAGCTAGCAAGGAGGATGGCAGAGGGATACCACGAGTACACCAGAAACCAAGAGGAAACGACGACGAAAGGGACCACTCCAGGGACACTGAAAGACGAAAGATGATCCCGAGAAGAGCAGCATACGTGGGGGAGTGGTTCGCACCTTTCACCAGCTGCCAAGTCTTCGCCCTTGCATCACACCGCTAATCCCCACCTTTTCTACAGTCAGGCATTGAAACCAGCTCAAACGGCGCAATCTCAGCGGAAGATAATCAGACATCTACCATTTACCCACCGTCACCCTTTCTGCAGGTTCTGCCAGTGACTGCCTCCATGAACGATTCGCGTTTCAGACCCCATTAACGCACTTCCGAGGACGCATATCGTGCGCTTTAGTTCAGGACCACGCTACGGTGGCCAACCAGGCCACCACTTTTGATTACACTGTCCCGGAACCATCCCGGTCTACACGGCGAGACACACAGCGACGACATGCCATACTCCAGGAAGGTTGGCAAAGAAACCTTCGTTTTGAAGCACACACACACTGAAATTCTGTCAGGGCCTTTCACTATAAGTATTGCCAGTGTTGTATTGTAATTGCAAGCCAATGTCTTACGATTTCGACGACGAAGAGCAAATTCGAACGACAAACGATACGCCGCGACAGTCCATTAACGCTGTTGTCTATAGTATACCCTCTCTCTGACGTTTGGGCTCGTTCATTAACGATGCACACAAGCCGGTACAGATCCCTGCGTTTCCAGGAACAGCGCCTGCTTGTGCACACAACGTGACTCGTGCTGTTCTCAGCCGCTTCCAAACGCGACTCTGAAGGCGCACGCGGGTCAGCAGAGCTTCACGGTGGGTCCTGAACGGCTTTTGACGCGAAACGTGTGGACGTCCTTGGGGTTTGCCTTGAGCAAGCGTTTCAGGTGCGCCACGACCCGGTTCACGTTATCCGTCAAATGCTCGGGCAGCATGTCCACGTGGCCCACGGCGACTACGAGCTGCTTACGCTGCGAACGGAGCAAAAAAATGCGCTGCATGAGTTGAGAGCCACAGAAAGGGGGAGAGAGGAATCAAGCATTTTTTTTTTACTAGCCTCACGCTCGAATCTGCGCATTACACAGTAATGGTTTAAACTCATTTCCCAATGATGATGAGTAGATGAACGGATAGATTGCTGGTAAACTGCTTTTGCGGGGATTACTTCTTGTACCGTACATACATATAAACTACTTTTGCAAAAAGAAGAAGCGAAACACTTGGCAAAAAAAAAAAAAGTTCGGGTCTCAAAAGCTAAATGTTCACGTTTCGGAGCCCATACGAATTCTTTTTACACGACGCATTAAACCCGAGGTCGTGTGTCTACTGCACAAGGAACCAGTATGGGTTCCAAAATGTCAATTAACGTTGATTTGGTCGGGGACCGGATGGCTTTGCCTTATTTAGCATGCCCCCTGACGAGACGATTCTTCATCAGCTTTTGAAGGAGCCTGTCCGCCTCTTAGGTGATCTGCTTTTAGAGAATCGGTCCAATGAACATGACACGACCGATGACAGGTATTGCTAGTGCTAGCGATGGTGACCGCAACAACACGGCTTTAACATGTAGAAATGTATAGAGAAACTATCACGACAACATGCCTTCAAGCGAATCTTGGCTTTGTTCTCGGCCTCCTTGATCTTGGCCATCATGGGCTGTTCGGGCGAGAATCCGACGGGCGCCTTGTGCTCGCCTACCACAGCGTAGCCCAAGTAGGCGTTGAACTGGCTTAGTAGAGGCTTCGACACCAAGAAAGCGTCGTACTTCTTAGCTGCGGAGGCGAAAGAAGAGCGCGCGTGAGATGAACGCTCAGAAGCTCCAAACAATAACGCCGAGTTGTGTGTAGCCTACTCACTGAGGGCAACATTAAAATACGCAGTATTAAAGACTGCAACATAATCTCGGGCTTCGTAAAAAAACACCCCGTCTTCAAATTGTGCACATACAGGGCAGCCTCCGTGGTATACTTTGCGTGTTAAATACGTTACAGTTATACGTCAGAGAAATAACACTCGCAAAAGCAGACGTTTTTTGAAAACGAGACTTAAAACTAAGAAAACGTCGCCATTGCTGCTCACCGAAAATGGCGCACGACCCAGAACGTTGAGAGCCATCGCAGCTCCACAGCATGATGGCCGAGATCTGGCAGCGTCCGCGGAGATGAGGTCACATAAAGCTTATGCTCAAGTATATAACCTCCTTGCCTCTGGCAAACTGACAATCTTGGACGCGGCGTGCTGGGGTCTGTGCCATATTCGCTAACCAGAACGTACACGAGTCGTCTGCTTGGGTGCCGCCTGAAGGCTCTTTTGCCAAGATTGCTTAAATAGTATATATTCCTCATTTTATAACCAACTTATAAAGTGAACCTTGTTTTGTCGGCCTGTACACTCAATCAAAACATGGGGTTTAACGCCTCGAAGCAAACAACATTGTGGGTACACAGTGGGTTATGATAGATCGTGTGTGATAGACCGATGTTGGCCACAGCGCCACCGAGCAGGCGCATGGAACCACGCTGCGACTGCCTGGCGAATTTTTCGCGCGCTGTGGAAGTGAAAGGCCTGTTGCCGCTGGCGTCTACGCCCCGGTCGGCTGCGGCACATCGCGGGCAAGCTTCGTGCCACACAGCCTCGTCAGCCGGCGCCGCGACCCGTCCAAGTACACTAGGAACTTTGGCCTACAGCACGCATGTGATTGTGCGGCAAGCCGCGCTGCAGCGACCTATCCAACGCGACCACACGACGGGCCGTAGGAAGTGCGCCATCGCACAACCAAACAAATCACTGTGCACATTCGTGGTCGACGCGAGGTGGTTGGTCTCTAATGAACGCGTGAAACAAACTCGTATGTAAAACTCTGACTATGCATGTCCCGTGGCTCTGGCAACTCTTGTCAGAGCGACGAAAGAAGCAAGTACGGCTTCCTCCCGAACAGCGCGGCGCATGCGCAGTGCGAGGCGAAACACTGCTAACCGGTCGACTGGACCCGTTACGTTCGGCAGCTCGCTGGGGAGGGGAGTGACGCAGTGAATGCCGTCCGCCCGGTTCACTGTAATCGTAATGCAGAGCTCGCTGTCTTAAAAACTAAAGGCGCCAAAAAATTCTAAAGGCGCCTCTATCGCCGGGAGCAGCTGCGTATTACATCGTACATAAGAACGTTTTTTGTAGAGTACGCGTGCTCTACCAGGGGTAGCATAGATGTGCTCTGCCACTTCCAGAGAGAGTAGTAGCCGTAGAGTATACGAGGGACGTCCCGAAAGTAAGCTTTGTCATTTATTTTCACACGGATACTTTATTGCCATAAAATAATTACACAATGGCATCCTGAACTACGCACCTTGCACAATTTTTTTACACATAATCGCCACCGACATTCAGACGTTTGTCGTGGTGTGCAATCAGTCTGAAGAAACCACTCTAGTAAGACGGTGCTCTGCGATGCAAGGAATTGTCGCACAGCCTGCAGCTCCGCCTCAGCATTGTTTTGGAAGTGACATCCCGAGAATGCGCCTTTCAACGCAGGGAACAGGTGCCCATTCGTATACCGGATAACAGCACACACTTCCATTGGCGACCACGTTGCTAGCACACGTCTGTCTACCATCGTGATTTGTACTCGAATATAACCTCGGGCACGCCGGTCTGCTGCTACTCTCTCTCTCTCTCTCTTTCTTCAGCGCTCTGCGCATGCGTCCTTCCTCCGCTGACGCTCCTTCCATCGTCGAACCAGCAACAGGCGTGGGTTCTTATGGCGATTGTTTCTTTTACCTGGGCCGCTATCTTGTACACGTTCGAAAAGCCGACGTTCGATTTCGCCTGGCGCGATTGTCCAGGCTGCGCTGATATCGCGGCCTAGGCCAATCTAGTCCAATCGCGTGAGGCGAAATCGAACGTCGGCTTTTCGAACGTGTACAAGATAGCAGCAGTGGTGTACCATCTTCCCCTTAAAAAAATGACGAAGCTTACTTTTGGGACGTCCTTCGTATTTTAGCTCTATACCGTGCAGCAGGGGAGCAGCTGCGGTAGAGCTGATTTTCCTCTATTGCAGCTAGGTAGATTAACTGCTGGCTGTTGTGGCTCGGTAAAGTATTTGCAGTGGTGCAGATTTTACTCTGCTGCAGTTATTGTTGAGGCAGCTTTGGTGCTGCTTGTAAAGTAGAATAGTAACTGAAAGTTTGTTGCAGAAATTACCAGAGCGGGAATGTCCAACTCCGAAGAATTGTAGTTATGCCTATGCCTAGCAATGCTCATTCCAGGCTCGCCACTGCGTTATACGGATACGTCAGAAGTCTAAAAGGCCACCTTCAGCTACGTAATAATCTCACGTATACGAGGGTGATCTTTAGGTTTCTTTAACATGTATGTCTTATATCAGGACTGATATCGACAACCTGGGTTTCCTTAACGTGCACTCAAAGCAATTGTACACGGGCGTTATTGCACGCATTCCACCTCCATCGAAATGCGGCTGTCGTGGTCAAAAATCGAATAACCTTGTCACGGCTAAGCCGCTGCAATCTATGGGCCAAGCTTACTAGATCAGGCGGTAAACTATGGCAATGCTGACAACTGCGTCCGATAGCGTGCTTGCGAGCAGCGATGGGAACTTCTCGCTCACAAATGCTCACAAGATCAGGACTGCGAGATAACGAGAGAGCCATCATGTCACCACAGATATCGTAGAATCGAGAGGAGCTTGGTCGCTGGACAAGTCGTTGGACTGTCGATATAGCCCTATCAGGAAAGGAGCTGATGAAGTTACCATGAGAAAGGCACACGTTGCTGTCCAAGTTAGCTTTCTGACGTCGTAAAAATACTGCGCACACTTCTTTTTCATTGCCTTTTGTATGCTATCATGGTGTTCTAGCTCGATAATTTGAAGGGTTATGCGCATTATTATTATTTTTGTTTTCGAAGTACAATCCGCCATCGCGAGACGCCGGCCCTGCGTGAAGTGTTCCTTCGATTCCGTTGCATACGTTCGACTGCATCTTGTTCATCCAAGGTCATCTACATAGTAAGTGTGTCTCTGCCATTTTGTCGATCGAAGTGCATATAATGCAAGTTTCCCTCTTGTGGTGGGCCCTCGATGAACGCACCCCTTCTGCCCAAACAGAGCGCATTGGTGTTCTTGGCACCCGCCGCGGTATATAGCTTAGTGTGGCTATCGCGTTGCGCTTTTGAGCTCGAGGTCGCGGGTTCGATCCTGGCCGCGGCACCCGCATTTCAAAGGAGGCGGAAATTAAAAACGCTCGTGTACTTATAGATTCGTGTGCTCCTTAAAGAAATCTCAGGTGATCAAAATTATTACGGAGTTCGCCCCCTCCCCCCTCACTGGCGTGTTTTACGATATATCGTCGTTTTGGCACGTAAAACCACGGAATGTAAATTATGTGGTTTGTTCTGTATAGGCTAAGTAAATGTGCACAAAAAACACGCGTGTGCGATGCAAGAAACGCACGATATATATACGATGTGGTGTCCCTCCCAAAGGACTACAGTACTATGCGTACGAACAACCGTCAATCATCATGCTCCAGCAGATTCGAAATGTCAGCAGCAGCCACCTTCCAGCACGGTCTACGAGAATGATTGGGCAGCGCGCGAGTGGTGCGTGCCACCGGATCTCGAAGGCCCTTGTGCGCATCACCCAATCTCGGAGTCTATGCCTTGGAAGACGCGTCGCGTATCGTATCGGACGTCGCGTCATATCACGTTCCGCAGTATGCATCTAGTCTTGGGAACTAGGCATTCAGCAGGTTTCTAAGATGCCTCCTACCAAGCATTGAGTTTCCTACAATAATTGCGACCAAGTATGCATCGGGTCTCCCACAGATTCCCGACAGCTTCCAGCAGCCTACGTCAATTTTAGTAGCCATGGATATGTCCTATCCGACGTCTGATGGATCGGTTGGTTATTATTTTGCAGGCACCTTCTTGAAGCGTGTAAGGGGGGTTGCATGATTATTAATAGATATGGTGGCAAATACACTAGAAAGTACGATACATATACACAGGTTAAGGCGTCGTAACACGGCGATAACACAACGGCAACAGGAACGAAAGCACTGCGTAATTCTGGGGTTTTACGTGCCAAAACCACTTTCTGATTATGAAGCACGTCGTATAGTGGGAGAGTCCGGAAATTTCGACCACCTGCGGATCTTTCAACGTGCACCTAAATCTTAAGTACCACGGGTGTTTTCGCATTTGGCCCCCATAGGAATGCAGCCGCCGTGGCCGGGATACGCTCCCTTTGCACCCTGTGTAAGTGGATGTACAGTGAAGCTGTTGACGACGTTAGGCAAGCACCACCACCACCACCACCACAAGCGACATACGTCACGCGCACGCACGTGTGCGGAAGTGCAGCATACACCCTCCCTCTTCTAGGCCCTCCGGCCAGCGCAAGTGCCTTACTAAACTAGTTGCATTTTTCAAAGTAAACTGCGTCAGAAAATTCGTAAAGTACAACTTACACACAAGCTGCAGACATGATAGCTCCGGATTGTAATTCAAGTATACGAGAAAGCATAATTCCCTTACGCGGAAGCTCAAAAACAAAGCCATTTTCCAGCTGCCGTTTGAGGTCTGTCTTGAGTGGCCGCGGCCGCTAGTTGGTGGTGCTGTTTTTTGGGTGAGCACGGAGCCCACGGAAAATCCCGACCAACTAGAGGCTAACAGCTTCGTTGTAAAATCGTCACGAATAAGTGAATTCTGTGAGCGTCAGTGCCGGAGAGCAGTTACAACTTTATTTAGGCGTGGAATGCGCGCGCAGACAGTCACGATATGCCCCACCGATCTGCGATAGAAAGCAATAAAACTCGGCAGACACACTTAAAACTGCTTACGTGCGGGAATGCGAAAGCGTTATACCGTTTGTAGATCTCGGAACGTCATGAGCGCGCTGATTTTGTAAACTCATGACGTGGCGCCACCTCCTCGCCATTGGTTGTGCCAGTCACGTGACCAATTACGCACGCACTAGGCACACCTTTAGTCAGCCAGAAACGTGGAGGCGCTTTTGGCGTCGGGAAAGCGTGCTCGTCTCATACCCCAGAAGACCGGGTTGGATTCCCACCCAGACCGAAATGTACCAAATTTTCTTTTCAAAGCCATTAATATAGTTTGTTTACCGGAACCTTCCTGAGAAACTTTACATCAATCCGAGCATTTTCTGAGGTGTTTTTACACTTTGCGCCGTACCCGCCGTGGTTGCTTAGTGGCTATGGTGTTGGGCTGCTAAGCACGAGGTCGCGGGATCGAATCCCGGCCACGGCGGCCGCATTTCGATGGGGGCGAAAACACCCGTGTACTTAGATTTAGGTGCACGTTAAGGAATCCCAGGTGGTCGAAATTTCCGGAGTCCCCCACTACGGCGTGCCTCATAATCGGAAAGTGGTTTTGGCACGCAAAACCCCATAATTAAATTTTTTTAAACACTTTGCGCCGTCGGCCATTTTTGCTGCCATGTATCTCTCGGTCACGTCTACGTCGACGGATTAACGCGTAATGAGACATATAATGTTTTAGCATTAATATCTTCAGAAATATCGTTGTAGAGTGAAATGGCACGTGGAAACGCTGATTAGTTAAATGCCTGTGTCTTTCCGAAGATACGCTTGATGCTTAGATGATTATGGAATCGTCGAGACATGCGCGGATGTGTTTATAAAAGTAAATAAGATGGCCTGGCAAGATTGATGTTTCCATGAAGTATAAATAAGAGGGCAACGGAACGGCGAATATGAAGAAGTTGTAGTGGAATGTCAAGTTTCATTTCGGTAACGCTAAAGCTGCAGTCATAATTTCCGGAATCATTTCTGCAAATTATTGGAAGCTCGATATTGTACGCGTTCTAACTTTGTGATTAAGCATTCTTGGTGGAACGGGACCAGATCGATCATACGAATTCCAACTGCGGCCGAATGAACGTTTGATGCGACAACTTACGAATGGTAGGTAAGAATTTACGCAGATTGCGAAGAGTGTACCCAAGAGTCTGGAACGCTTCAGCACAAATAGTAGCAATATGCAATGGCCATGAAGGACTAGGTGTGAGGTGTGATCCTGCATACTTGCAGGATTCAATCCGAGACATGGCAGAGATAATAAAATAGGACAATCTGAGTGGGATTGCTTGCAACTAAAAGGAATGAGTTTGCGTTTGCTTGAGTTTAGAACCTTTTATCATTTGCGGCACGACCACATGCTTATAAGCTTAATGTCACTTTGTAGGACAAGGAAATCATAGGGAGAAGTCATTTTTCGGTAAACAACACAATCATAAGCGAATACCCGAATATATTAGGGATTTTAGCTGGCAGATCAATAATATAGAATAAAAAGACTAAAGGGCCTAAAACGATGCCCTAAAGGACTTCCGAAGTTGTAATGCATCAGCCAAAGCTGACGGCACAGTTTTTATTAAATGTAGATTGTTGACCAAGTGATATCAAGTTTATAAACTAAGATAAAGTAGCAGAGTTTAGTCCAAGAGAATTCAAGTTAGAAAACAAACGGCAATGGGTAAGGCGGTCAACACTTTTCGAAAAATCGAGAAAAATGCTATCAATCTGGAAGTTACTGCCCATGTTAGAATACAAGTCGGTTGTAAACTCAAGCGACTGCGTATCGCAGGTCAGGTGTTTCTCTAAATCCATGCTGATTGGTAAAAAAAAAAGAGAAATGAGTAGACTCTAGGTGGTTGTAGATGTGCGATGCGATGATATGCTCAAGCAACTCACTAAAAATGCATGTTAAGGAGACGGAGCGGTAATTATCAGGTGCGTTTCGGTGTTCCGCTTTGAATATAGGAATTACTATAACCACCTTCCGATCTGCAGGCAATTGCTCGGTTGACAATGATTGTATAAGTATGCAACACTGAATTTCACTATATAGTGCTAACGCACTTTTAATCTCTTTATTATCTAGAGTTCGGATTATCTATACCGGCACAAGACGACAATTTTAGATTGTTTATAACGCAGGAACCACCATCTGCACTGGTGTCTATAGGTTCCATATATGAGAATAATCTAGTTCAGGAGCGATAAGTACGCCTAGATGATCCTCCTTTGCAAATAAAGCAGAAAAAGAATTGCTAAACTCAAGCGAGCACTGTGCATCGCCTAAATGAGCATTATCATTTTTAACAAGATTAATTTGTCGCGAGTCATGATAAGGCGATATGGTTTGCCAATACCGCCTTGGATTAGAGCGTAAAAGGAAGGAAAGTCAGACTTATCAAGTATTTATCCTTAGCTGCGCGAGGAACAATGTTCTTTCAAGCATACCTTGTATACTTCGCCCAGGAGGACGGGCTGGACGAAATTTTGGCAGTGCCGTAAAGCCGTTTCTTTTTATTTTTCTATTCTGTACAGTGACAGACCTGAACCAGCATTTTTGTTATCGAGGGAAATGTAAATAAGGGGAACATACCCGTGAACTGAGTATGTTCAATGCCAGCCAGTTTTCATCTACAGAACGCATCGAAAAAATTTGTATAAAAGACTGATGGAAAAACGCCGTCAATATTGCATTCATGCATTCATAGTCTGCTTCATTGTAATTACGGACGATCTTGTTAGTTATGGCATCTATGTTCGTTGCTGACTTATGAATAGTAAACTGAAGTAGCGTGGGCTCGATAAAACCATCAATGAATTGAATTGGGCGTATAGCGCTTAGGTAACCGTGGCTAGCGCTAAATCTATAGGATGTTAGTACTGCGTGCAGGTTTATTTATGGCCTGTGAAAGATTAAAACACAACACTAGGTTAAAAAAGTCCGTTGAAATACGGCAGGACGATCACAAAAGCGCCCAGTCGTTTGAGCCTCCGTGGAAGTTGCTGGAAGCTTGCTCGATGTTTCTTTTTGTTGTTGTTGTGTGTGTGTGTGTGTGTGTGTGTGTGTGTGTGTGTGTGTGTGTGTGTGTGTGTGTGTGTGTGTGTGTGTGTGTGTGTGTGTGTGTGTGTGTGTGTGTGTGTGTGTGTGTGTGTTTGTGTGTGTGTGTGTGTGTGTGCAATCGCATCACGTGCTTTGTGCTCAAGAACTCAGCAGACGTACTGAACGCAAACGAGCAGGCACGCAAGCGATTTCCCTTCTGGGTAACGTCTGCTGCGCTGCTAAAGCATGCATTACACACCGCGTATGCGCGTGCGATCGGACGTATCACTCTTGTCGTACCAACAACCGCAACCAACAGGTTTCCGACAGGTCACAAAAGTGGTATACTTCCTTCTTGGTCTCGGCTTTTAACGTGTCCGCACCGTAGCGGTAGAAAAGGAATAGAAAGAGAGAGAGAGAGAGAGAGAGAGAGAGAGAGAGAGAGAGAGAGAGAAAGCTTTTCCGCTACATCTCTCCAAGAGCAAGAAGCACGCGGGATAAGGGAACGTGGGTTTGTAACATGGTGGGCGTACCGAGAACTCGGGCTACCGCGGGTACCTTGCCGATTTCTTTCAATGTCGGCAAGTCCAAGAAATCCAACTGGTTGGCCGCGGCTTCTTGAAGGTCTTGCTCGCCGCCGACGATGCAGGCCCGAAAACAAGGCTTCGGGGAATGCTTGAGCCTGAGAGAAAAAAAAAAGTAAATGGGCACGCGAATTTCATTTAGCATCCAGGGAAAACATGGGGAAAGCGGGAGATGAAAATCAAAGACGATGAGCACAACGAGAACAAGGCGAATGCCGGAGCCAACATTTCGACAAGTGGACTTGTCTTTTGCAAGGCTTTTTCATTTAGCATGCCTCGCAAGATGACCCAGCAAGAAGTTGGACATTACCAGGAAAATAACTGCTGCAGAAATCATCGAACAGTTAAGTGAACAGCTTATGCAGACCACATAAGTTAAATGTACAGCTGCCAACTCGTGAACTTTGAAATTCAGAAAATTCGCCAAGTGACGGTGGGGGGGGGGGGGGGCGGTTATATATATAGAGAGAGATTTTGCTATCCTTCTTCTAGGTCTCATCACCATTACAAACAGCTCTGAATGGCTTGCCAGTACAATTATCAGACCTCTCGGAGCTCCTACTGCGACGGGGGCCGGCGTGTGCGTTCATGTGTAATTAAGGAAAACGTACGGCGTCCCATGACAGCGGCCGCTTTCCACTGTTGTATCACCATAATATTTTTGTAGCTTCACCGCATAATACTGCATTACTGCAGAGAAGCTGACTTAAACGAACCGGCCATTGGGCAATTGCCGACCAATGAGGTTATATACTTAATTTACGTAACCTCCTTGTTGCCGGCAGACAAATGGCTTGGATTTAAATCTGACTTCGGCTAGCTAGCCAGCGCATAATGGTAATTACGATGCGGCTGCGCTGCATGGCGCGTTTCTTCTTATGTGGTGTGGCTGTGTCAGCTTTTCGGGAGACTTGTGGCCGTGTCGTACAGTCGAGAGGATTTGTCAGAATTCGGGAGTCTCCCGGACAAACCAAGGTCGCTCGCCAGGTATGCCAATGGACATACTAGCAGCAGCTCCGTGGTAGACATTGCTAGTGTCGATGACGGCGTTTGACGGCGGCGGCGCGCATTATCGCGACATATATTGGTGGTTTAGAACGACAGAAAGCTGAGATGGTTGCTAAGGATTCATTATGCAAAAATGGTGAGGCGTGCAGACAGGACACAAGAGAAGAAAAGTGTACGTGTTGTCCACTTCTCTTCTCTTGTGTCCTGTCTGCACGCCTCACCTTTTTTGCATAATGTATCGATATATAGGCGGCACGAAAACGTGGCTACGGCGGCGGCCCAACGACGACGATTAAAGCGCACGACGGCAGGACGACGACGGAAGCGTGACCAAAACGGCACGACAACAACCACATCCACCTGCGCTTTCTTCTCCGGTCGTTAACTTAACCCGCAGGGGCGATAGATACCCATCAACCAGTTAGCTGTAAAAATCGTGCAAATCTGACGCACTGCGGGAGTCGCTCTTAGCGCAGCTAAAGTGAGCCAGCAAGACGAAACGGCACATGTCGACAAGATACGCGCTGTGGTCTCCGAAGATGAATGCGCCCCCAACCGTCAGGCCAGGCGGTGATGATGACGATAATTTGTTGGCATCCCCATTGGAATGCAGTGGCGACAAATAGTCACTTAGCCTGCTTGAGTATTATTGAGGTGTGCTGTACATAGGTACAGCGTCGTACATAAAGTCCATTAGCTGAGGATGATGATGATGATGATGATGATGATGATGATGATAAAACATGGCTGCTAAAGCTGGGTGCCGCTGCTGGTCTATTGGCAAATTGCTCGCTCACGGGACAGCGCTCAAATAACGAGCTCAATATTGCTTTGCGGTGTTTGGCGCGTGTCAATGGCGAATGTGCGCGATGTGTGAATGGGATGTGCGAATAGTGTATAGGCACGCGGAGCAGCTGATCGATGTGCAGGTGGCTCGCGTGGCACCGTTACTCCAACCTTCGTTTGAATCTCCGCCCTGCCTCCCATTGCGGTCGACCACTGCTGTTACTCATGAGGCAGCATGGAGCAAGGGAAAACAAGAGTACAGGAGGCACTGTGGCGCCCCGAAGCTATCCTCGGCGAGACGGTGCTGTTCCTCTGACGCTGTTTCTGTAAAGCCTCCTCTTCCTCTCTATTCGGGGCATATCTGCGCATTGGCTCTCGTGAAATACGCCCTCCAACGTTGCCGGCATTTTCAAGGCATCGTTCGTGTCGTTCCAGCTATTAGTGAAACCCCTCGTAATGAACGGCCCTTGCCATGCACCCTCTCTCCGCTTTCATCATCATCCTATTTATGTCCACTGCAGGACGAAGGCCTCTCCCTGCGACCTCAAGTCCTAACCTCATTACCCAAGTCCTGCGCCAACCGATTCCAACTTACACCTGCGAATTTCCTAATTTCAACACCCCATCTAGTTTTCTGCTGTGTCCTCGAGTGCGTTTCCCTTCTCTTCGCTTTACTTTCTCCCATATCCTCTCCGGGCGCTCGGCGGCTAGAAATTGTCGCTTGCCTATCACGTGGTGAAGCCCACCACGTGGTGAAGGTCGTAGTGAGGTTTTTTTTAATATATTTTATGACTATATAGGCTTCAAGACTGCCACTCGAAGCTCCGCCCTAGCGTTTTTTTTTTTCATTTAATTAATTTAATTATGGGGTTTTAAGTGCCAAAACCACTTTCTGATCATTAGGCAGGCCTTAATGGAGGGCTCCGGAAATTTCGACCACCTGGGGTTCTTTATCGTGCACCTAAATATAAGTACACGGGTGTTTTCGCATTTCGCCCCCATCGAAATGCGGCCGCCGTAGCCGGGATTCGATCTCCCCAGCTATATGGCAGCAGATCGGGCACCCATAGCGTCAAGCTTTGGTGTATACAGGGTGTTTTTTTAGCTACACCATATTTTTAAAATTAAAAAGATATAAATCACGATAACGTTATGTTTACTATTCGAGTGTACGGATTGGCGGCCTCTAAATACAGAGAAATTTCCGCAATTACATGCGTAATTAGCGAAGTTACGGTAATTAACTTTCTAGTTATCAACAATAGGTGGGTACAGCAAATGAGTACTTTGAAGCCCGTCCTCGCGCTACCTGTCCCAAAGATTAAATTTATAATAGCGGATATCATGTGCACGGAACGCGAACACTTAGTTCTCTTTAGCAGGCTCCTTGAAACCGAAACTGGCTGGAAAAAGAGCATCTGTGTCGTCGATGTCGCCCAGAACGTTCCCGGAACGTTGCCCTCCCTCTTGGCTTTATAGCAGCGCGAAAAACAAACAAGTTATCTCAATAATAACCATGAACATCGCTGATAGTTTGTGCTATCACATTGTGCTATCAACAGCGTGAAATTGGACTAAGCGACTACTGATTTCATCGTTTATTTGTTGCTCTTACGACCGAGAGAAAGCAGCAAGGGCGAATTAGGACCGAAATGGGGCGGTCGGGGCTGATGCGGGCGCTTCAAGGTTGTTATGCGCAATCGCGGTAACCTGCGCGTTATTAGCCAGCTGCATAACCAGCATGCGCCGTGGGCCTAACGCATCGCGCGTCACGCAAAGCTAAAACTTGCTATAATTTCTTGCTTGCCCTTGCTGGAGGAGAAGGCCGTGTCGTTCCACTACAGTTCTCTGCTTTAAAAGGCACTTCGGGGTGAAGCTTTTCACATTTGACAGCGACGCCAGAACACACCGCGACCAGCGAGCACAGGAAGTGAAATTGGAGAGATGCGGTTCAGATGTGCAATGAGTCTTCGGTATGCTTATCGCGAGGTAAATAAGGGTCGCGCTCGAATGAGGCATCAACCGACACTCTATGCGCGTTAGACCACAATATTGGCTCTCGTACAAGACAAACCTGAGTCCAATTTTCTGCTAGAACCCCTTAGGGCTTACCTCACGCTGCCTGTGAAGTGCTCGTACTCCTTCTTGTCACACTTATTGAGCTTGATGAGCACCTCGACTGGTTCGATGCGCCTTGAAGATCTTTGCGCCGCAGTGTTAACGAGCGATGCCATGCAGTTGTGGAGCATCTCTTGGCTCACGTGCAACTGGCTGGAAAAGCAGCCGCAAAGAAGACACTTGTTACGACGTAATAAGAGGACTTCAGGACCGCGCAGCGAGCGGTAGAACAAAGAATGTTAGGTGTCGCGTTAAGAGACAGGAACACAGCGGTCTAGAATAGAATGCAGGCGGGGAAGCCAATATTATAGTAGACATTAAGAGGGAAAGAAATCGGTTGGCTGTCCACATGATGCGCTGAGCAGGTGACCGCTGGTCTATTAGAGTTACAAAATGGGTGCTATGGCAAGGGAAGTGCAGTCGAGGACGGCAGAGAATTGGCTGGCATGATGAAATTAGGATGTTTGAAGTCATAAAATGGAATCAGCTTGCGCAAGACAGGAGTAATTGGAGAGCGATGGCAGGCATGGGTCTTCGTACTACAGCGGGCATAAAAATAGGCTGTCGATAATCGCAACGTATGCCTTCGCTCTACACGAATAATATATATTTGCAACTTCACGCCACATGACAGGCTGGTCTTCTTTTCTTGATGCTTTGGCAACTTGGTGCACATATTTTCTGTACTCACTAACGCCTGCAGATGCTATGTGCACAATTGTGCACGCCAAGATGGTGCACCAAAGCATAAACGCCGATGAAAAAAAAAAGCACCTAAACATCGTATACATGTTAGAACACCTCTGATTGGACGTGTGCTGCAATATTGAATAATATGTGTAAAATGTTCTAGTAAAACGAGTTCGAAGGTAGATGGCTGGGCCTTTTTTCTAGAAGTCACTGTACATGTCGCTGTGAAGCGGGTTCACTTATTTCATGGTTTTGTTGCGATAGCAGTTATATCTATGGACACTCCAGGAGCATTTTCCTCCGTCGGCGTCGGCGTGATGTTCCGTATAAAGTCCAAGTGCGATAACACCGTGGCCGCGCGCCGTATGCTGCGTGTGCGAGTGAAAGCGTGTGAAGGTGAGCCGAGGAGGGTGGCTCCATCTCGAGCGCGCAAGGGAGGAAGGCGTCGAGGAAGCGCGCACAACTGAGCGCGGCCGCGCGCGTAGGCCCTATCTTGAAAAGGATCTGCGATAGGGGGACATAGTCTAGGTGCGTCCAGAGCTGATGACTTCTCTGTGCGCTGTGTTCTCGCCGCTTGGTTCGCGTTAAAGCGAGAGGCAGCACGAAGGTCAATTCGCTCGCTGCTGCTGCCGCGCTTCCTCACTTTAGCGTTTTGACAGCGAGTGTACGGGGTCATCGAGTGACAAGTTTTCATGTTTGCATGTGCGCGCGTGACACCATGCTAAATTTAGTTAGTAAGTGAATGTTTACGAGTTTACATGCGGTCGGTGAAACTAGTACGCTTTTTTCGTACAACTGTGCAATGATTTGCCAAAGCAACCAATGCTGCGATCGCCTTTGCGAAACTGCGACTTTTTTGCACACTGTTTTACATAACGCATAATTTTGAAGTGACTGTACAGGTGATTTCCAAGTATGTTAGACCTGAAATAGTTCATGTCATATCAGACGCTTCTGTAGAGAGATATAGTTCGAGCGGAGTCAACGTCCTTGTCGAAACAGCAAAACTCGCTGAAGAATTGTAAATTTCTAGTTCAATCTGCAGTTGTGCGCTTTTCTTCGTAATTCTGAAGATGCAATAAATGCGTGGAAAAAATATTCAATGGACAAAATTAATGTGTGCCTGAGGGTTTATGCTGCTTGTCGACCTAACTATAACGTGAATCAGAGCGTGAGTCGTGGCAGACTAGTATCATTTCTTCCTGCACCTTCCTGCTATTACATCTCTATGGATGACAATCTGTCTTGGGGTTTTCTGGCATATAGTATGCACTTGTTTAGAGAGTTATGCAGTGCTCTTTGGTTGCGCCTACTAAGGGCAACTTATAATATGACTGTTGAAAAATGTATCTGCTAAGTTTAGAGGAAGTTTGTAAAGCTAACCTTGTACCGTGTGCATCAGTGCGCTGTCTCCCGATCGGTGCTAAAGAGCATAAAAATGACCTAAATAAAGCGGCATCGTTCTTCCTCATCCGCCGGCTCTTTTTGAACGTTACTGGTAGGGTCTACTTCCCAGCCTGCTTGAATAGCGTCCCGACATCACATGTAGTGCTCCTCTGTATCCGAGTATTTCAACGGGGATCGCCGTCACTGTGCTCGACAAGAAGACAACTAATGCGAACTACGAAAAGACTTGGTAGAAAAGGCCCCCGGATGAATTTCGACCCGCTGACGCTCTTCAGAGCGCACCCAATCACTGGAAGAAGACCATTTTTTTTTTGCATTCCGTCGAGGGATAACAAAAAAATAAAACGCTTGAAAGGACTGCATTCATTCGCTTCGGCTACCAATCTTATTCTTGCTCGGCATATACTACCCGGAAAGAAAGTAGTAACCAGCAGTAATAGCATTAGTAAGAGAAGCTTTACTAACCTCATGGTTCGCGCTCCCCGAGCACCCGGGTATTGTGACGGTGGGCCTCAACCATATGGCACGTACCCACTTAGAGAGAATGAGCCGAGAATTGGATGACAAGAGAAAAGAGCTAAGCGAAAGAAACCCTGTAAAAAATACAAATGCAATCGTTTTTCCACGATAAAGCCTTACTAACAAGCTCGAATTTAGAGCCTTTGCATTGCAAAAAAAAAAAAAAGAACTGCCAAAAGCAAGAATAGTACGAAATTAGTACAAATTAGTACGAATAGTACGACGAACTGTAATGAAATTATAAAATAGATATTAAAATTAAAACACGAGATATGTGAAAACATCGTAACATTGCGGTGAAATAAAGCTGGTGAATAAATGTTGGTGACCTGAAAGTCCACGCGCGGCACGTACACACGCCCCACGGTGGGAGTTTTATCATCGTAATAATCATAATATCATATTATCATAATAACCAAGTTTTATCATGAAACGGACAAAGGTGTGACGACTTAACAATTTGGGCACTGTGATGTGCTCGCAAAAACATTTGGTGCGTGAAAAATATCAATTAGCAAATAAACAAGCAAGAACAATTCATATTCGTTTCAGTGAGAGCCTCACAGTGGGGCAGATATTTCTGTGATTGATCCCAACAAAAAAGGCTCTAAAAAGCACTATTGCAGAAGCTGATAAAATCAGAAGGCTGTAAAGAAGGATTTTTAATACTTTATTGAAAAAAAGAATAACGACAGCGTGGTCATGACAAGACAAGAAGGAATTATCTATTCTTACAACTTCTCCACCTAATGTTCATAACGAAGAGGAAACCAGTCCAGAACTGTGCAAATAGAAATACCATTGCTAGTCTGCAACGCAGCATTCAGAATCTTCAAGTCTCTGCCAGACTATGCCAACCATATCTGCATTGGGCAAATTGAACCCTAGCGCCACCCCCCCCCCCCAAAAAAAAAAAGAAGAAGAGAAAGGTCTTTATTCAGCGCAGCATTCTTTCACTTTCTTCTTCTCAGAATTTTGGCTAAGGCTGTTGTTTTAAGGAAAAACAATAAAATGTCGTTACGGCAGCTTCCCAAGGTGCAAAATGATTTCAGAGAGATATGAAGAGGAAATGCAGGGAGGTTAACCAGATGTCAGTCTCCGGTTTGCTACCCTACACTGGGGATGGGAGACAGGGGTTAGAAAAAGGACAGAGAGGAGAACGTTAAGAAAGACCCTTGCACTCTCGGACTGTGCTCACCAAGGCACCACCGCCTTTCAAAAATGGCAGCATAATCAAGCCGCCGTTGCACCGGACTAACACCCGTATACCAATGGTCGGCCCCTTAGAACTCTATTGGACTTCATTGAAGAAAACGAGCGATATGTCGATATGTAACGTGCATTAGTGGTTTTATGCCGCAGGGCAACCTTTCGAATGAAAAGGAAGTTACACCGCACTGCACAATAGTCGTGCTTTGAAACAGCAGCAACGGAGACGACGACCAGTTTTGGCGGCAGTTTTCACCACCCCTGGTTTCTGTGTCCGTGTCGTCGTTTGCTTGCCTCGATCCGAGTCCGTATTGCAGTGTTTTCTTAACACCTCCTCCGCTCATTCTCCTAATAACCTTGTTACACTATTTACTCCTTACTTTATTCTCTCTGCTATTCAACAATACCTATGACCCCGCGGTTCGGTAAAATTTCAATTTCCAAGCACAGAAAAAAAAAACACGAAACGCTACAGGTGGAAGAAGTGAGGTTAAAAGCAGCACATATGCATGCTTAGCGATCTCACAGCTTCTGTCTAGTACATCTTGACCGCAGCGAATTATCGGCCACCAAAACACAGTGAGTGACAGTTTTGGCGGCAGGTTAAACTGGCGTACGACTGTGCAGCTTCGCAGTTTGAGGTATAGTAGGCGCAGTCACAACTCCTTGCCTCAACGTGCTAAGGAGAACTTTGCGGACTTGTTGCTTCTTTAATTGAGGTAGAAACGAGGGGCGAAAAAAAAAAGAAAAAAAAAAGAATCAGATTGCGCGTGACTGAGAAACGCTAGGCTCCCCCGCCAGCATACTGCTGGGGGAGGGGGAGTTTCCCCGGTCGATGGCCCCCCCATGCCGAGCACTACTCTGTCCAGTGTCGGCGCCGCGGCGTCAACCTCTGGCACGGTCCATCCGGCGCCTGTTCCAGGGTCCAGCCGCGGCCACCAACTGGTCTTGCAGCTGGGCCGCCATATTGGTGGCCTCGTACAGTCTCGCGGCGCTGATGATGCTGATCACGAGAACCGGGCCGGACCAGGAGGACCACATCCACAGCGGCGTCGTGTCGCCGCCGAGCACCGTGTCCAGAAAGGAAGAGACGTACTTCGGGCACAGCTGCAAGGACGCGCGATAGAAATGTCGGATGTGGTGAAGATTAATGCCGACAAGTAGAGCGAGAAAGTAGCATATAGCGACGATTCTGGATGGTCCCGGTTGGCAACATGGAGTCTTCGTCAAAAAAAAAAAAAAATGTGGATGCAGAATGACTTAGAGCTACGTTCGGGCCTAGATATTTTGTGTGGCTATTCGTGTTTGAAACGTAGGCTTCGTGAGAAGTTCACGTGGAGAACGATTTTAATCGAGGTATGAGGTTCGGGGCAACAGATAATTTAGTGTGGGTATTCGCGCTTTGAACGCAATCTTCGTAAGCAGTCTGGATGGAAAACGATTCTAGACTGACTTTTGACTCGGGGCTACAAATTCACTTCGGCCATTCATGCTTCGGAACGTAGTCTTCATCAAAAGTCTCAGCCCGCGCAGCTGTATGGTCGTCCAGCACAAATTCCCAACACGCGCCATGGACGGCCTAGATGCCTTTGACGAATCCCTGCACATTCCGAGCTCACCGACTGATCGAATCGGTAGGAGTGCTCTTAATTACTCTTCGTAATCCTAGGAACTGAATGCAATCTCCGTGATGAAAAAGTCACAGTCAGTTACTCGACTTTAGCATCTGTGCGGTATATCCGGCTTCAATCCGATTTTTTTCCCTTGATATATCCATTCTGTTTGCGCACGCTGCGAGGCGCTGTCAAAGCAGCAGCTATAGGTGTGGGGTATCTGTTGCTTCCGCAAGAGCCGGACATTCTGGAAACGTTATTTGGTCGACTATTGTCGATCCCTGGGCCATGTTTATGATCGATAATTCCATCCTGAAGATTTCCAAGCAGCATACTTCCTGCGCACTGGTGCAGTGACGGGAAGAAATTGGACAGAATGGGGGAATCGAGACGCTGGTGACCCGTCGGGGGTTTTACGCTTAAAGCTGTGGAACATTGAATGCGTGTATCACAGGACGGCGGTGACGAGTGTGCCCTAACGTGAGGGAGGCGATCGAGGCCTGCTACGCGGCCGCACCGTTTCGGACCATGTCTGTGCGTGTGGCCATTGTCACCTCACATACTTGAGTTGCGAGCAGAGGCGCTCGCAGCGATCGGCAAGACGCACAAACAGTGCGCGCAGTGTTTCTTGCGGCGCTCACATGCTTGGTCGTGGGCTCCGGGCCGATGCAGAGCGCAGGGATGACGAAGGGCAGCAGCACGAAGGGCGCCACGGCCACCACGTAGATGGCGAGCAGGCGCGGGTTCCTGCGCAGCGACCCCAGGAAGCCCACGATGGTGACCAACAGCGCGGGAACGAGCACCACGTGGGCGCGCGCTTTCGCGTGGTACGCCAGCAGGGCGGGCAGCAGCTCCTCGTCGCTGCCTCCGGACGCCGGCTCGTTCCACGGCTCCATGGAGGTCTCCTGCTCGAGGGCAGAGAGATGTCGATTGAGACAGATAGCGAGATTCTTTTTTCAACAGCGCAAAGGACAAGGACGAGACGAGTGTACGTGCACAGCGCTGTGTATGTGCACTCGTCTCGTCCTTGTCCTTTGCGCTGTTGAAAAAAAAAATGCCCCATCAACATACCCAAGCTTCAACAGATAGCGAGAGTAAACTTTATTTTAATGGGAAAATATTATATGACTGAGGAGGCGGAAAATCCCGGAGATGGTTCAAAAAGTCACGTGGTCACAGCCAACCAACAGGAAGCTCGTGCCGCATGGTCCTGGGTTCCTTGAAGCGCCAAGTAGCCCATTTTATCAAGAGTGCTGAAATATCTATCTATCTATCTATCTATCTATCTATCTATCTATCTATCTATCTATCTATCTATCTATCTATCTATCTATCTATCTATCTATCTATCTATCTATCTATCTATCTATCTAATGTAATCTAAAGAACAAGAGCAAAGTTATATCTTATACCTATCTCCATAAAGAGGAGACGAGCCCAACACTCACCACCGCGCATATGGCGACGATGCAGGAGACGCCGATGGCCAGGGTCCCGATGACGAGGCAGACCTGATAGTGAAAGGGCCGGACGTCGTCTCGCACTTCGTCTTCGTCCGCCTCCTCGTCGTCCTCCCAGTCGTCGTCGTTCAGGTCCGCCTCCGCGTCAGCGACGTCTACCGCGTCGACCGCATCGACCACCGCGGGAGCCTGCATGTCGACGTCGTGGCGAGCTTCCCGGTTTGTCTGCTTCAAGGTTGCCTCCTGCGGGTCTCGCCTATCTGTCCACTGCGCGTCGACTTGCCCTCGAGCGAGACCAACCGTGAAGGCTCAATTGTTCCTGATGCCGGGCGTATGCGCGCCTCGGGGCTATTCTTGCTCGCCTGCTTGCTCCATTATGGCGCGTTCTTTGCTCTTCTTCGTCTACGTAGAGTCAGAAACTTCGTCGTAGAACACGTACGGACACTCGACCACGTTCAATGTCGATTTCTTGAAGGGTACTAGAAGTACGTCGTCGTGGCTTTTTATAATGCACGTTACTTTCAAATCTTCCCACTCTAAGCCTCTCGCGGTCAGTCCTTGAGAGTAGCAGGACTGTTCGCCTTTTGAAAGTTTATCTTCTTCTTCATATACACACATCGATGTACGCACCCGTGATAGGCGATTAGCAAAAGAAGGAAATACATTTAAATACTGAGACAGAGTTTGTGTGTTGCTATTTTTCGGAACCTGCCACGGTGGCTTAGCGGCTGTATGGTGTTGCACTGCTAAATACGAGGTCGCGGGATCAAATCCCGGCCGCAGCGGCCGCATTTCCATGGGGGCGAAATGCAAGAACATCCTTGTCCCGTGCATTGGGGTTACGTTAAAGCCCCAACGGTGGTCAAAATTAAGCTAGAGTCTCCCACTACGGCGTGCCTCATAATAAAATGGTGGTTTTGGCACGTAAGACCCTAGAATTCAATTCTTCGGAGCTGCAGAACAACGACAAGAGTGTGAGAACACGCTTGCCGTCGCTTCATATAACTTTTTGGAAAAGATGTTCCCCGTGGAATACTATCCCTCTATGATACAAGATGGCTTGCACTGACGTCATCGTAGCCGCCATGTTGGTAGGTGGATCACGTGATCAGGTGAAAGTTATGGATATGATGGCTTGCACTGACGTCAGCGCAGCCGCCATGCTGGTGCATCGACACGGTGATAAGCTAGATCCGTGACGTCACATGAAAGCTATCGATTACTTGCAATTACGTAATCGTAGCCGCCATGCCGGTGCAAGGGTACGGGGATGAGCTGGGTCCGTGACGTCACGTGAAAGCTATCAAAGCTATGCGTGTTATGTCGAGCTCAACAGTGCCACCCACACTTTGCCCCACTACACGTGATACGCGTTGAATCAGAAACGTTGTTGCCCAGTGTATAGAAAGGTGGACCTGTCTGTGAAAACGTGCACCTGAGAATCGATTATTGTAGTTGTTACTTATCTAACGTTGTCTAACAGGCGCATAATATAGAACTTACGGTGACGCCGCTATATATAGGGTACGTATAGGTTTAAATAGGGTGTACAACCTGATAGCCACGTCATTCGATTCGCCGACCGCGTCCATTGCTATCGCCTCAAGCGATTAGTATCTTGGTTTGTACATCACAAGTTCACCGAATTGAAGTGATCATAGTTTGCCCCCAGTCTCTGCATACCTGTCTGCGCACTGTTAAATTGAAGCCACGTGACAATATTATAATTGCAACTGTCAAACTGTGATGGTAGCCCACATTTATTCTTTTTTTTTTGGTAAAGCGATGAATAGAACCACGAACAACCGGGATAGCTACCTCTGCATCGCTTATTCGATTACGCATTTTGTTGAGTGTCATGTCCTAACAGTTCAGAAACGCAGAAAATCAGGGTTGGTTAGGATAAGTTGGACCACATTTAAATGTAGCCCGAAAAGACAGACCACGAGCAGGAGACGTACTCGAGCGATCGTGTGTGTCTCGTTGTTCTACTTGTGCTGTCTTTTTGCGCTACAGTCAAACGTGTTGTAGTAGGATAGCAAACTGAACAAAGTCTATAGTTAATCTCCCTGCCTTTCCTTCCTCCCTTCTCTCTCTCTCTCTCTACCTCTATAGGGTTGTGTGCAACACAAGTTGCAATTGTTATCTTGTTGTTGAACATCCAGTCAAGGTACCACTGATGATTTTAGCAGCCTGTCGGACCTGCCTGTCGGTTCGTCTATGTCCGCCTCTCGATTTCTTGCCGTTTTCAAGTTAGCTGGCATGTTCCTAGTATGATCATTTTTAAGTTTTACGGATTTTTAAAATAAAGCTGCCTGTTGCAGATAAAATAATTCTGCTCTTTGAGCTGGATTATTCAGACAGGCGGACATTACCTGCACGAGAAATGGAGACACATATTTAACTAAAACAAAAACTCGCTAATTAACTTCTGAATTAATTACTTTACGGCACATATTGGAATTTATTAATTGTAGCCGACGAGTTTGCAAGACGGATCCACTTGAAGTGAATCTCCAGGTTGACACCAGTTTGGAGATGTGAACCTTCAAACTTGTCGCAAAAATGCACTGTTGTCCCACTTACCTTTCTAACAAAATGATCTTTTTTGTGTGTGCATTGGAGCACAGAAGTAGCTGAAGCACCCATGTATTTCTTCCCACACTTCAGGAAATAATATCTCGAATCTGGTGCCATCCTGGAGGTTCATTCCAAAAAATTAAAAATTATACGGTTTTACGTGCGAAAACCACTTTCTGATTATGAGGCGCACCGTAGTGGAGGACTCCGGAAATTTCGACCACCTGGGGTTCTTTAACGTGCACCTAAACCTAAGTACCCCGGTGTTTTCGCATTTCACCCCCACCGAAATGCGGCCGCCGAGGCCGGGGTTCGATCCCCCGACCTCGCGCTCAGCAACCCAACACCGTAGCCACTGAGGAGATTCATTTCAAGGGGACACGTGTTGTAAACTCACTGGCTACAATTTGCAAATTGCAATATGAGCTGTAAAGTAAATAATTACTTTAGTAATTACTAAAGTAAATAATAATTAATTAGTGAATAAATTTTAATTAATTGAGAATAAATTTTCATTTCTCCTGTTAATAACGTCTGTTTCTTCGTATAATCCAGCTCAAGGACAAGAATGATGCTATCTGCCACAGGTGATTGTTTAAAACAAATTCTGGGAAACTGAGAAGTGACCCCCGTGTATTCGCCATCCAGCGTATCATTACTTTAATAAAGCGAATATCTTTCCAGAAGCGTCCGGCTATTCGCTAGCATTGATAATTATCGTCGACGGTTTCATGCATAACCATTTATTTCTTTCTTTTGTCATCCTTTTCTCTACCCCCTTGTCGCTTTCATTTCCGTGTCAGTTTCTTTTATTGCGTTTCTCGCACCGTCCGAGCCTTAGATCACTCCCCACTTGTGGGTACGTTCCATGAAAGATCTCATCATCATGTTCGTCACGTGTCAGTTTTTGTATTGCGTTTCTTCGCACCGTCCGAACTTTAGATCACTCCCCACTTGTGGGTACGTTCCATGAAAGAGCTCATTATCACGTTCGTCACGTGTCAGTTTTTGTATTGCGTTTCTTCGCACCGTCCGAGCCTTAGATCACTCCCCACTTGTGGGTACGTTCCATGAAAGAGTTCATCATCACGTTCGTCACGTGTCAGTTTTTGTATTGCGTTTCTTCGCACCGTCCGAACTTTAGATCACTCCCCACTTGTGGGTACGTTCCATGAAAGAGCTCATCATCACGTTCGTCACGTGTCAGTTTTTGTATTGCGTTTCTTCGCACCGTCCGAACTTTAGATCACTCCCCACTTGTGGGTACGTTCCATGAAAGAGCTCATCATCACGTTCGTCACGTGTCAGTTTTTGTATTGCGTTTCTTCGCACCGTCCGAGCCTTAGATCACTCCCCACTTGTGGGTACGTTCCATGAAAGAGCTCATCATCACGTTCGTCACGTGTCAGTTTTTGTATTGCGTTTCTTCGCACCGTCCGAGCCTTAGATCACTCCCCATTTGTGGGTACGTTCCATGAAAGAGCTCATCATCACGTTCGTCACGTGTCAGTTTTTGTATTGCGTTTCTTCGCACCGTCCGAGCCTTAGATCACTCCCCACTTGTGGGTACGTTCCATGAAAGAGCTCATCATCACGTTCGTCACGTGTCAGTTTTTGTATTGCGTTTCTTCGCACCGTCCGAACTTTAGATCACTCCCCACTTGTGGGTACGTTCCATGAAAGAGCTCATCATCACGTTCGTCACGTGTCAGTTTTTGTATTGCGTTTCTTCGCACCGTCCGAGCCTTAGATCACTCCCCACTTGTGAGTACGTTCCATGAAAGAGCTCATCATCACGTTCGTCACGTGTCAGTTTTTGTATTGCGTTTCTTCGCACCGTTCGAGCCTTAGATCACTCCCCACTTGTGGGTACGTTCCATGAAAGAGCTCATCATCACGTTCGTCACGTGTCAGTTTTTGTATTGCGTTTCTTCGCACCGTCCGAACTTTAGATCACTCCCCACTTGTGGGTACGTTCCATGAAAGAGCTCATCATCACATTCGTCACGTGTCAGTTTTTGTATTGCGTTTCTTCGCACCGTCCGAGCCTTAGATCACTCCCCACTTGTGGGTACGTTCCATGAAAGAGCTCATCATCACGTTCGTCACGTGTCAGTTTTTGTATTGCGTTTCTTCGCACCGTCCGAGCCTTAGATCACTCCCCACTTGTGGGTACGTTCCATGAAAGAGCTCATCATCACGTTCGTCACGTGTCAGTTTTTGTATTGCGTTTCTTCGCACCGTCCGAACTTTAGATCACTCCCCACTTGTGGGTACGTTCCATGAAAGAGCTCATCATCACGTTCGTCACGTGTCAGTTTTTGTATTGCGTTTCTTCGCACCGTCCGAGCCTTAGATCACTCCCCACTTGTGGGTACGTTCCATGAAAGAGCTCATCATCACGTTCGTCACGTGTCAGTTTTTGTATTGCGTTTCTTCGCACCGTCCGAGCCTTAGATCACTCCCCACTTGTGGGTACGTTCCATGAAAGAGCTCATCATCACGTTCGTCACGTGTCAGTTTTTGTATTGCGTTTCTTCGCACCGTCCGAGCCTTAGATCACTCCCCACTTGTGGGTACGTTCCATGAAAGAGCTCATCATCACGTTCGTCACGTGTCAGTTTTTGTATTGCGTTTCTTCGCACCGTCCGAGCCTTAGATCACTCCCCATTTGTGGGTACGTTCCATGAAAGAGCTCATCATCACGTTCGTCACGTGTCAGTTTTTGTATTGCGTTTCTTCGCACCGTCCGAGCCTTAGATCACTCCCCACTTGTGGGTACGTTCCATGAAAGAGCTCATCATCACGTTCGTCACGTGTCAGTTTTTGTATTGCGTTTCTTCGCACCGTCCGAACTTTAGATCACTCCCCACTTGTGGGTACGTTCCATGAAAGAGCTCATCATCACGTTCGTCACGTGTCAGTTTTTGTATTGCGTTTCTTCGCACCGTCCGAGCCTTAGATCACTCCCCACTTGTGAGTACGTTCCATGAAAGAGCTCATCATCACGTTCGTCACGTGTCAGTTTTTGTATTGCGTTTCTTCGCACCGTTCGAGCCTTAGATCACTCCCCACTTGTGGGTACGTTCCATGAAAGAGCTCATCATCACGTTCGTCACGTGTCAGTTTTTGTATTGCGTTTCTTCGCACCGTCCGAGCCTTAGATCACTCCCCACTTGTGAGTACGTTCCATGAAAGAGCTCATCATCACGTTCGTCACGTGTCAGTTTTTGTATTGCGTTTCTTCGCACCGTCCGAGCCTTAGATCACTCCCCACTTGTGAGTACGTTCCATGAAAGAGCTCATCATCACGTTCGTCACGTGTCAGTTTTTGTATTGCGTTTCTTCGCACCGTTCGAGCCTTAGATCACTCCCCACTTGTGGGTACGTTCCATGAAAGAGCTCATCATCACGTTCGTCACGTGTCAGTTTTTGTATTGCGTTTCTTCGCACCGTCCGAACTTTAGATCACTCCCCACTTGTGGGTACGTTCCATGAAAGAGCTCATCATCACGTTCGTCACGTGTCAGTTTTTGTATTGCGTTTCTTCGCACCGTCCGAGCCTTAGATCACTCCCCACTTGTGGGTACGTTCCATGAAAGAGCTCATCATCACGTTCGTCACGTGTCAGTTTTTGTATTGCGTTTCTTCGCACCGTCCGAACTTTAGATCACTCCCCACTTGTGGGTACGTTCCATGAAAGAGCTCATCATCACGTTCGTCACGTGTCAGTTTTTGTATTGCGTTTCTTCGCACCGTCCGAGCCTTAGATCACTCCCCACTTGTGGGTACGTTCCATGAAGGAGCTCATCATCACGTTCGTCACGTGTCAGTTTTTGTATTGCGTTTCTTCGCACCGTCCGAGCCTTAGATCACTCCCCACTTGTGGGTACGTTCCATGAAAGAGCTCATCATCACGTTCGTCACGTGTCAGTTTTTGTATTGCGTTTCTTCGCACCGTCCGAGCCTTAGATCACTCCCCACTTGTGGGTACGTTCCATGAAAGAGCTCATCATCACGTTCGTCACGTGTCAGTTTTTGTATTGCGTTTCTTCGCACCGTCCGAACTTTAGATCACTCCCCACTTGTGGGTACGTTCCATGAAAGAGCTCATCATCACGTTCGTCACGTGTCAGTTTTTGTATTGCGTTTCTTCGCACCGTCCGAGCCTTAGATCACTCCCCACTTGTGGGTACGTTCCATGAAAGAGCTCATCATCACGTTCGTCACGTGTCAGTTTTTGTATTGCGTTTCTTCGCACCGTCCGAGCCTTAGATCACTCCCCACTTGTGGGTACGTTCCATGAAAGAGCTCATCATCACGTTCGTCACGTGTCAGTTTTTGTATTGCGTTTCTTCGCACCGTCCGAGCCTTAGATCACTCCCCACTTGTGGGTACGTTCCATGAAAGAGCTCATCATCACGTTCGTCACGTGTCAGTTTTTGTATTGCGTTTCTTCGCACCGTCCGACCCTTAGATCACTCCCCACTTGTGGGTACGTTCCATGAAAGAGCTCATCATCACGTTCGTCACGTGTCAGTTTTTGTATTGCGTTTCTTCGCACCGTCCGAGCCTTAGATCACTCCCCACTTGTGGGTACGTTCCATGAAAGAGCTCATCATCACGTTCGTCACGTGTCAGTTTTTGTATTGCGTTTCTTCGCACCGTCCGAACTTTAGATCACTCCCCACTTGTGGGTACGTTCCATGAAAGAGCTCATCATCACGTTCGTCACGTGTCAGTTTTTGTATTGCGTTTCTTCGCACCGTCCGAGCCTTAGATCACTCCCCACTTGTGGGTACGTTCCATGAAAGAGCTCATCATCACGTTCGTCACGTGTCAGTTTTTGTATTGCGTTTCTTCGCACCGTCCGAGCCTTAGATCACTCCCCACTTGTGGGTACGTTCCATGAAAGAGCTCATCATCACGTTCGTCACGTGTCAGTTTTTGTATTGCGTTTCTTCGCACCGTCCGAGCCTTAGATCACTCCCCACTTGTGGGTACGTTCCATGAAAGAGCTCATCATCACGTTCGTCACGTGTCAGTTTTTGTATTGCGTTTCTTCGCACCGTCCGAGCCTTAGATCACTCCCCACTTGTGGGTACGTTCCATGAAAGAGCTCATCATCACGTTCGTCACGTGTCAGTTTTTGTATTGCGTTTCTTCGCACCGTCCGAACTTTAGATCACTCCCCACTTGTGGGTACGTTCCATGAAAGAGCTCATCATCACGTTCGTCACGTGTCAGTTTTTGTATTGCGTTTCTTCGCACCGTCCGAGCCTTAGATCACTCCCCACTTGTGAGTACGTTCCATGAAAGAGCTCATCATCACGTTCGTCACGTGTCAGTTTTTGTATTGCGTTTCTTCGCACCGTTCGAGCCTTAGATCACTCCCCACTTGTGGGTACGTTCCATGAAAGAGCTCATCATCACGTTCGTCACGTGTCAGTTTTTGTATTGCGTTTCTTCGCACCGTCCGAACTTTAGATCACTCCCCACTTGTGGGTACGTTCCATGAAAGAGCTCATCATCACGTTCGTCACGTGTCAGTTTTTGTATTGCGTTTCTTCGCACCGTCCGAGCCTTAGATCACTCCCCACTTGTGGGTACGTTCCATGAAAGAGCTCATCATCACGTTCGTCACGTGTCAGTTTTTGTATTGCGTTTCTTCGCACCGTCCGAGCCTTAGATCACTCCCCACTTGTGGGTACGTTCCATGAAAGAGCTCATCATCACGTTCGTCACGTGTCAGTTTTTGTATTGCGTTTCTTCGCACCGTCCGAACTTAGATCACTCCCCACTTGTGGGTACGTTCCATGAAAGAGCTCATCATCACGTTCGTCACGTGTCAGTTTTTGTATTGCGTTTCTTCGCACCGTCCGAGCCTTAGATCACTCCCCACTTGTGGGTACGTTCCATGAAAGAGCTCATCATCACGTTCGTCACGTGTCAGTTTTTGTATTGCGTTTCTTCGCACCGTCCGAGCCTTAGATCACTCCCCACTTGTGGGTACGTTCCATGAAAGAGCTCATCATCACGTTCGTCACGTGTCAGTTTTGTATTGCGTTTCTTCGCACCGTCCGAGCCTTAGATCACTCCCCACTTGTGGGTACGTTCCATGAAAGAGCTCATCATCACGTTCGTCACGTGTCAGTTTTTGTATTGCGTTTCTTCGCACCGTCCGAGCCTTAGATCACTCCCCACTTGTGGGTACGTTCCATGAAAGAGCTCATCATCACGTTCGTCACGTGTCAGTTTTTGTATTGCGTTTCTTCGCACCGTCCGAGCCTTAGATCACTCCCCACTTGTGGGTACGTTCCATGAAAGAGCTCATCATCACGTTCGTCACGTGTCAGTTTTTGTATTGCGTTTCTTCGCACCGTCCGAGCCTTAGATCACTCCCCACTTGTGGGTACGTTCCATGAAAGAGCTCATCATCACGTTCGTCACGTGTCAGTTTTTGTATTGCGTTTCTTCGCACCGTCCGAGCCTTAGATCACTCCCCACTTGTGGGTACGTTCCATGAAAGAGCTCATCATCACGTTCGTCACGTGTCAGTTTTTGTATTGCGTTTCTTCGCACCGTCCGAGCCTTAGATCACTCCCCATTTGTGGGTACGTTCCATGAAAGAGCTCATCATCACGTTCGTCACGTGTCAGTTTTTGTATTGCGTTTCTTCGCACCGTCCGAGCCTTAGATCACTCCCCACTTGTGGGTACGTTCCATGAAAGAGCTCATCATCACGTTCGTCACGTGTCAGTTTTTGTATTGCGTTTCTTCGCACCGTCCGAACTTTAGATCACTCCCCACTTGTGGGTACGTTCCATGAAAGAGCTCATCATCACGTTCGTCACGTGTCAGTTTTTGTATTGCGTTTCTTCGCACCGTCCGAGCCTTAGATCACTCCCCACTTGTGAGTACGTTCCATGAAAGAGCTCATCATCACGTTCGTCACGTGTCAGTTTTTGTATTGCGTTTCTTCGCACCGTTCGAGCCTTAGATCACTCCCCACTTGTGGGTACGTTCCATGAAAGAGCTCATCATCACGTTCGTCACGTGTCAGTTTTTGTATTGCGTTTCTTCGCACCGTCCGAACTTTAGATCACTCCCCACTTGTGGGTACGTTCCATGAAAGAGCTCATCATCACGTTCGTCACGTGTCAGTTTTTGTATTGCGTTTCTTCGCACCGTCCGAGCCTTAGATCACTCCCCACTTGTGGGTACGTTCCATGAAAGAGCTCATCATCACGTTCGTCACGTGTCAGTTTTTGTATTGCGTTTCTTCGCACCGTCCGAGCCTTAGATCACTCCCCACTTGTGGGTACGTTCCATGAAAGAGCTCATCATCACGTTCGTCACGTGTCAGTTTTTGTATTGCGTTTCTTCGCACCGTCCGAACTTTAGATCACTCCCCACTTGTGGGTACGTTCCATGAAAGAGCTCATCATCACGTTCGTCACGTGTCAGTTTTTGTATTGCGTTTCTTCGCACCGTCCGAGCCTTAGATCACTCCCCACTTGTGGGTACGTTCCATGAAGGAGCTCATCATCACGTTCGTCACGTGTCAGTTTTTGTATTGCGTTTCTTCGCACCGTCCGAGCCTTAGATCACTCCCCACTTGTGGGTACGTTCCATGAAAGCGCTCATCATCACGTTCGTCACGTGTCAGTTTTTGTATTGCGTTTCTTCGCACCGTCCGAGCCTTAGATCACTCCCCACTTGTGGGTACGTTCCATGAAAGAGCTCATCATCACGTTCGTCACGTGTCAGTTTTTGTATTGCGTTTCTTCGCACCGTCCGAACTTTAGATCACTCCCCACTTGTGGGTACGTTCCATGAAAGAGCTCATCATCACGTTCGTCACGTGTCAGTTTTTGTATTGCGTTTCTTCGCACCGTCCGAGCCTTAGATCACTCCCCACTTGTGGGTACGTTCCATGAAAGAGCTCATCATCACGTTCGTCACGTGTCAGTTTTTGTATTGCGTTTCTTCGCACCGTCCGAGCCTTAGATCACTCCCCACTTGTGGGTACGTTCCATGAAAGAGCTCATCATCACGTTCGTCACGTGTCAGTTTTTGTATTGCGTTTCTTCGCACCGTCCGAGCCTTAGATCACTCCCCACTTGTGGGTACGTTCCATGAAAGAGCTCATCATCACGTTCGTCACGTGTCAGTTTTTGTATTGCGTTTCTTCGCACCGTCCGAGCCTTAGATCACTCCCCACTTGTGGGTACGTTCCATGAAAGAGCTCATCATCACGTTCGTCACGTGTCAGTTTTTGTATTGCGTTTCTTCGCACCGTCCGAGCCTTAGATCACTCCCCACTTGTGGGTACGTTCCATGAAAGAGCTCATCATCACGTTCGTCACGTGTCAGTTTTTGTATTGCGTTTCTTCGCACCGTCCGAACTTTAGATCACTCCCCACTTGTGGGTACGTTCCATGAAAGAGCTCATCATCACGTTCGTCACGTGTCAGTTTTTGTATTGCGTTTCTTCGCACCGTCCGAGCCTTAGATCACTCCCCACTTGTGGGTACGTTCCATGAAAGAGCTCATCACCACGTTCGTCACGTGTCAGTTTTTGTATTGCGTTTCTTCGCACCGTCCGAGCCTTAGATCACTCCCCACTTGTGGGTACGTTCCATGAAAGAGTTCATCATCACGTTCGTCACGTGTCAGTTTTTGTATTGCGTTTCTTCGCACCGTCCGAACTTTAGATCACTCCCCACTTGTGGGTACGTTCCATGAAAGAGCTCATCATCACGTTCGTCACGTGTCAGTTTTTGTATTGCGTTTCTTCGCACCGTCCGAACTTTAGATCACTCCCCACTTGTGGGTACGTTCCATGAAAGAGCTCATCATCACGTTCGTCACGTGTCAGTTTTTGTATTGCGTTTCTTCGCACCGTCCGAGCCTTAGATCACTCCCCACTTGTGGGTACGTTCCATGAAAGAGCTCATCATCACGTTCGTCACGTGTCAGTTTTTGTATTGCGTTTCTTCGCACCGTCCGAGCCTTAGATCACTCCCCACTTGTGGGTACGTTCCATGAAAGAGCTCATCATCACGTTCGTCACGTGTCAGTTTTTGTATTGCGTTTCTTCGCACCGTCCGAACTTTAGATCACTCCCCACTTGTGGGTACGTTCCATGAAAGAGCTCATCATCACGTTCGTCACGTGTCAGTTTTTGTATTGCGTTTCTTCGCACCGTCCGAGCCTTAGATCACTCCCCACTTGTGGGTACGTTCCATGAAAGAGCTCATCATCACGTTCGTCACGTGTCAGTTTTTGTATTGCGTTTCTTCGCACCGTCCGAGCCTTAGATCACTCCCCACTTGTGGGTACGTTCCATGAAAGAGCTCATCATCACGTTCGTCATCAAGTCGCGGTGATGTCCCCAAGGGACGTCGGCACGGTTAGACCACCGTGCATCGCGCCAGGAAGGAGGCGAACTGCCTGACTGGGGAGGCCGTTCAGGCCGACCTTGGGACATTCGCATGCTCAGCCCCGCCGCCGATACCTAAAGGGACCAGAGATGGAAGGAGAGGTCCCGGCAGACCAGGAACAGCAGCAACGGCAGCCAGAGCCTTCCACCGTCTACCCGGAACCACGTGTCATCGACGCCGCTGCTGCTGAGGAGCCTGGCAAGACACTCCAGGTGAAAAGACGCGACGAGTGCATTAATTTAATGCAGTTTCTGTAGTCAACAGGCATCAGTGAGCAGCTGTAGTTTGGCGTGCCCCTCTGGAGACAAACTCAGTGTTCTTTCTTTCTTTCTTTCTTTCTTTCTTTCTCTCTTTCTTTCTTTCTTTCTTTCTTTCTTTCTTTCTTTCTCAACACAGCCTACGAGACTTTCATAGGCTGTGTTGTAAAATAATCAAGCAACCTGGGAAGTTGCGCGCTTTGAGGCATGCCACTGGAATTTCACCATGAATGCCTTAGTGGGTCTCTATAGTAAATGTGTAACCGCGATTCATCTTGCATAACTAATTTTGTTCCTTAGATATGATTTTTTTTTCGTCTGCTCCCCTTTGACCCAACGTGTGCGTATCCCGAAATCCTGCCCGTGTGTTACTCCTTCTCTCCAGACGATGAGTAATACGAGAGCAAGGTGAAAGCAGGAGCCAACGTTTCGACAAGTGGACTTGTCTTCTTCAAGGCAGGTCTTGAAGAAGACAAGCGCACTTGTCGAAACGTTGGTTCCTGCTTTCACCTTGTCTCGCTTTACTGATCGTTTCGAACTTCCATCTCCCGCCTTGCCCCTGTTTTCCCTGGATTCCTTCTCTCCAGGTAGCAGACGACGACAGTCAGGTGATGGCCGACTGTTGCGAGCAGGCGGTGGAAGCCGTCCTGCAGGGAATGGAGGCCAACCAGGAGTGGGAGGTGCTGCGCGCCATCATGGACGGCGAGGAGGAGGACGAGGCGCAGGACGAAGGCGAGTGGGACGCCGCGGACGCCGAGGAGGCCAAGACGCAGCGGAGCCTTCACGCGAGCGCCTGCTGCAAGGGCCACCCGCCGTCGGTCGGCAGCGTGAGACCCTGCCAGATGAGTGCCTACACGCGCCTCGACAACGCCGTCACGCCCATCATTCTGGCCTGCATCCTCTCGTTCGTGGTGAGCCGTCGACGCTTGGCGGTCCATATTTAGCGTAGGTTAGACAACCGGTGGACCACTAGAGTTACGGAATGGATACCAAGGCAAGGGAAGAAGCCCAGTCGAGGACGGCATAAAGTAAGGTGGGCTGACGAAATTAGGAAATATGCAGGCGCAAGTTGGAATCGGCTACCTTAAGACGGAGGTAATTTGGAGATTGGTGGGAGAGGCCTTCGTGCTGCAGTGGAAATAAAAATAGGCTGATGATGACGATTTTTCGTCGTCGCGGCGTTTCGGCCCAATCAGAGGCGGTGTGTAGACAGCCTTGTTAGCCAATGAGAACTGACAACGTGGCGAGTTTGACAATATGACGGAATATGAAAGTGCCCAGAAATAGCGCACTTGGTCGGTTGACCGTCGGCTATACCTGGCACTCCGTACCTCCACTTTTCGGTTGCCGCTAGACTGTCGACCAGAATATACTTGATTGGGGAACACCCCTCGTGCGACAGTTGTCAGAAGCTTCTTTTGTGAAGCGATCTGCAATGGCCGAGCAAGACAACGCCTCAGCCCGGAGCCATCGTTTCGACAAGGAGACTTCGTCAATGTCGGCCTTGAGGCTGAGAGTGCTGTACAATGTGGGTTCTTCTTTTTTTTTTTTTTACGGCGACCCAGAAAAGCGCCACTACCCAATGTTTAATTCTTCGCGCATTGGCAATGCAGGGACACTCAAAACATCGTTACGTGTTTTTCTTTGCTATATTCAGCAGGCGTGCTTGCAAAAAATAACATACCTTTGTGGAATACAAATAGGCTGACACGTCGCAAGAAACAAGCACCTTTTTTATGTAGACTATACAGGCTTTCTTTTTTCTCTTTTTAGCACAGTCTGGATCACAAGTGGCTAGAATGGTTGAGTGGTTGGCTGCGGACTGCGGCAGCGTCCGTTCCCCGGCAGCGGCGAATGGACTTAGCCTGCGGCGTGACCAAGCGTGGTCTCATTGCGGCATCAGCCTGTGCTTGTGTTTTTTTCTTTCTTTTCTTTCTTTTCAGAAGATGATGGCGGGCAATTCGGCCACCTGACCACTCCAGACAATTGCGATTCGCACAGTGGGCCTGATGAACATATCAAAAGAAAGAAAGGCGAGGGGAGAGTCACGTTGGTTGGGCTGTCGATCTTATTGGTTGTGGGCGAGAAATTAGACTGTTGGTATTGTAGCTCGTGTGTGTCGTGGTGTTAGTGTTCCCTGTGCGGTGCCTGCTTATCCCGCGTTAAAAGCATTGTTTACAGCAAAGAGCCCAAAATTGTCCAGCAACAAGTTCTTTTTCCTAGGTTGAGGCTTCCCTCGTTCGACCTGCGTTGATAAGCGAGTTACAGCCACTTTTGTGTACCGGATATGCGTCCGTCTCTAACCTCTGTTCTCTAGCCTCTTCCGTGGGCCAATACCGATGATAGGGTAGCCCCTCCCCATAAAATTTATTACTGAAAGCCGCGCTGCTGATGATGATGGCAATAATGATGACGATGATCATAACTGATGACGGAAAGCTCGATCACGATTCAGTTTTTAGCTGACGTCGATCAAACGTTGTCGCAACGTTGTCAAACGTAGCGAGGTTCTCGGAATAAATTATTCGGTTCATACGCCCCATTCTCATCCCCAACTCGACGTGGGAGACAGTGTCTTCCAGGGACTTTTCATCCAGTGGTTGAATCACCTTCCAACTTTCTTTCTTGTTTCTTTAATTTAACTTTTTCTCTCTTTTTATGGCTTCCGTGTAGAGAAACTTGCGTAGCGCGCCGTTGTTGACGACCACGCGCAGGTCCAGCCTCTGCTCATGCTGCTGCACAAAATGGCGCTGCGGGTTTTCCCGTCACCCCTGAGACTGCTGGTCGGCCTCGAGGTGCCTTCGTTGATCGTGATCAAGACGTTCCTCTTCGTCCTGCCCGTGGGGGTTGTGTCGCTGTTCGTCGAAGAGATGCGCGAAGCGGAGGACGCCGTCTTGACCACCGTCGCATTCCTCATCAGACTGCTCGTCAACGTCCTGCTGATCGTCTCCAGGAGCGGAAACATTCCCCTGCTAGTGACTTTCTTCGAGGTGAGTCATTGGCAGTGCATCTCGATATCAATGCAACACAGATACAAGTACAGGCGCGGCCACTTCTAGCGTGAACACGGGAGTGCGTGACATGCTCCGCGGAGGGTGGCACCACCGGCGTGAAGTCTTGCGACCTATAGGCACAATCAAATTGACTGGCGAAAAGCCCGGCGAGTCGTCTGCTATGGTGAGTCGTCTGCTGTGGTGAGTCGTTTGCCAAGACTTCACGAGGCCCCGGTGACGCCGCTTCCCTGAGCGCTTCCACGGGCTCCCGTGTTTCCGCTAGCAGTGGCCGCGCCTGTACAGTCGCAATCGGTTACAAACCACCGCGGTATTATAGCCCGGTGGCTGTGGCGCCATGCTGCTGAGCTAGAGGTCGCGGGGTCGATCCCAGCTGCGTCGAGCCCCATACCGATGTGTGTGGAGTCAGAAACGATCGTGTGCCGTGCCTGGACTGCACATGAATTCTATATATATATACGTGACATTAATTTATCGGAGGGTGTGGTTTATAAAATTCCCCTTAGCTGTGGCCAGTTCTACGTAGGGCAAACGGGACGGTCTATCAATCAGAGGCTAATGGAACATAAAAGGTCGTTAACCGGTGGATCGCCTTCTAATCTTTCGCTACATTGCCGAGATTGTAACTGCTTGCCAAAGTTAGATGAATGCGCGATATTGTACAACCATAAGAATGAACATACGCGTCTTATGGTAGAGGCATGGCATATCTATAATGGTGGAAGTGCGTGCGTGATTCAGCCTTCGATTACTTTACATAAGGAAGAGATTAAGTGCCTTAACAGTTATCTCTCACGTAGACCGGCACGTGTACCCGACTGACACGTGGTGTTACCATTCCTGAGCATGCGTAGATGAGTTTTGTGTCTTCTTTCTTTTTTCGCCTCAGTGCTCCCTTCAGTTGATAGTCGGCGTTCGTGTTGCCCACTTCTCTACTCTTGTGTCCTGTCTGCACGCCTCACTTCTTTTTTGCATAATGAATCCTTACCAACTAGCTCAGCTTTCTGTCGTTCTAAGCTTCTGGTCCTTGCTAGGTACTCTTAAGCCATGCTAAGTTTATTAAACCTTACTCCGTTTCTCGTGCCGGCTTTTCTTGCTCCGGGGGGACCTATACTCGCCAATGCTTCCACGATTCAAAGTGTTTCAGCACGAAGCGGAGTCACAGCGGCCAAAACACTTTGTGTAAACCGCTTGTGCCCTTCCGCAGAGAATGTTGGTGCGCATCGTCCTCACGGTGTTGCTGTACACCTACGAGGGATACAGCAAGTACCTGTTCTGCCAGCCGCGCACGCTGACCGGTCTGTACGCGCCGGTGAAGTGCGTGCTGCCGTCGTGGTGCAAGCAGGCGCTGGCAGGGCGAGATCCGGAGGACACGTTCCGGAGGGCCTCCTGCCTCTACCAGAAGATCTCCATGTCTGACGAAGGCGCGATGCTACAGGTACGAGGAAGACCACCGTATTAAGCAGTTTCTTTTCTTTTTCGATTATCCGAAAACTATCTACATTCGCATGTCGCCGGCGCGCAAGGAGGAAGCGCGGAAACACGCACGGTTGCAGTCTCGGAGGGACGCGCATGCGCGCAGGCGTCACTCTCGACACCAGGGGTGCGCCGCTAGGAGGGGAGGAGGGTTGTTTCACCACGCGCTGTCGCGCGCCCCGCAATATTTTGCGGGCAAGTGTACGATCCCTGTGTACAGGATGCATGGTCCACTGTTAGAGGGAACATGTGAGCTTACAGCACGGGCGAATTTTAAGGACGTAGGCATTTATATACCTACCCAGCTAGGAAAAGTGTCCGTCCGTCCGTCGGTCACGTAAGACGATTGCTTTCAAGGCAGCGCCAATTGCAAGAGGGGCACCTTGCAGCTACATTCGGATATCGCCGGCGCGCAGGGAGGAAGCGCGGAAACATGCACGCTTGCAGTCTCGGAGGGACGCGCATGCGCGCAGGCGTCACTCTCGATACCAGGGGTGCGCCGCTAGGAGGGGAGGAGGGTTGTTTCACCACGCGCTGTCGCGCGCCCCGCAATAGCCTTGGCAATCGCCATTGCCACCTATTCAAATACATGTAATCGCAGAAATGCTTTCCTGAGATAGCCTTCTGGCTAACTTTGTGAAATTTGTAGTACTTGAGAGAGAAAGTGAAACCCTAGTGACTGGCGGAAGCGGAATATTGATTTAGGGCCTGAATTTGTTTTACGAAAATTGCCGAAAATCGTTGTTCGAGAAAAAAATACAGGCTCTAAGTCTACAAATCCGCAACTTTGTACGGAGAATAGATATCGAACTTCTGTAAAATGCATCCACTAGAACATCCAAAGCGGACAAATTTGCTATTTTCTTTATATATTAAGGGAATTTCTTAGGATATTTGCAAGGGTGTTGTGAAAGTCCTAGTCACAGATTTGTGGCGTATATAAGAGCCACGTATAATACATCAATTTTGTCCACTTTAGATGTACTATTAGGTGCAATTTATAGGAGTGTGGTATCTTTATTACTGAGATAGAGTGGGAAAACTTCATAGTTTCGTTTTCTGGGAATAACGAGTGGGATGTGTTCATGTTTGCCTGTTTGCTCGTGACACCGTGCTTGTTAATTTATTTAGTAAGCGAATATTCACAGCAGCTAATTTGTAGTGCTGATAAAGCTTCTAACGTTACTGCATGTAGTTGCCTAATAATTTGTTATCGCAATCAATGCTTCGCTGTTCGGGCAAAGCTGCCACTTTGTTTAGAGCACAGATAATTTTGCTGTTCTCCGCCGATGGCGCATGATAGAGCGACGACAAGGTTTGTCGTTATACCGTGCCTAAAATATCGTGGTTCTCACCCTACATAAGTGGCACCTCCATTGACGACTACAGTTTTTTTTATTTTATTTTTTTAGGGATCCGGCAGGCACATAGCGTATATAGAGTGTCCCAACTAATGTTATCCAAGCTGTTCAGCAACAAAAAAAGTTTAAAGAAACACGGTGCAAGTCATGGTTTAAGACATATGGTGTTCGGTCGTCCGACCCCTGACGACCGAACACCATACGTCTTAAGCCATGTCTTGCACTGTCTTTTCTAAATCTCCTCTTTTTGTTGTTATTGAAGGGCTTCGATAAAGTAAGCCTGGGGTATCCTAAGTAGGACGCCGTGGCTCTATAGTTATGCAAAGACCGCACCGAACGTTACCTTCGGTTTCTGGGTCCGTTCCGAATCCCGCAGTCGCACCACCAGGAGTACGGCCACCGACTGAACCACTTCGCGCGCGACAACGCGATCGGCGCCTGCGTGTGGGTCTCCGCCATGGTCCTGTCGCTGTTGATGACCTGGGACATGGCCAAGACCTTGTGCGCGGACGTGGCAGCTACTTGGCGCTTCTGCGGCCGCTGCAGGGAGCAACGCAGCGCCGGATTGAGCTGGAGAGACGCCTTCAGCATCGCGGCGCAGCGGACGCTCGGCGAAGCGTCCGAGCACGACGAGACGACACCTAGCGGTAGGTTCCAAAGTTCGCCACTCAACAGATACTACCTTAAGAGGAAGCTTTAGCTCGGGCCCAACTCCGACGCGGCCCTTTCAAATGCACGTAAAACGCAGAAACGTTTTTCTGAGCTAACCCCTTGACAGATTTTAATGACATTCGTTGCATTTGAGAGAGAAAGTTACATTCTATAGTGACTGTGGGAAGCGCAATTTCGATTTAGGGCTTGAATGTTGTTAAAATGATTTTCAAATATCCGACCGTTTGAAAAAAATAGAAGCACGAAGTTTACAAATTCGCAGCTCTGCATCAAGAACAGATTTCTCGGTTCTGTAAACGCCATCCATTAGGTCATTCAAAGCGGACAAATTCCATATGTCATTTTACACCTTACGTGAATTTGTTACGCTGGTTACGAGGGTTCTGCAAAAGCTGTATTTCCATTTTATTAAATATTTATATTCATATGTAGCATATAAATTTTACCCGCTTTAGATGTACTATTAGATGCAACTCACATAATCGTATTATCATTTTTGGCTGTTGAGTTACACAGTTGTAAACTTGATGGTTTCGTTTCTTGAAAATGTTCGATTTTCGCCAAATTCTAATAAATAATTGGCAATCTAACTCAAAAATTTGAAACCAACAGTCAGTAGATCTTAAGTTTTTCTCCTAAATGCAACAAACCTCGTCAAATTTGGTGCTGTGGTTGCCGAGAAAAACGAATTCTCCTTTTACATGTATCTAGATAGGAACACTCGAGCTAAAGCTTCCTCTTAAGAGGAAGCTTTCATTATGCAAAAAAGAAGTGAGGCGTGCAGACAGGACACAAGAGTAGAGAAGTGGACAACACCAACGCCGTAAGGATTCATTGTGCAAAAAAGAGGTGAGGCTTGCGGACAGGACGCAAGAGCAGAGAAGTGGACTTTTTTGCATAATGAATCCTTATGTCCTGTCTGCAAGCCTCACCTCTTTTCTGCATAATGAATCCTTACGGCGTTCGTGTTGTCCACTTCTCAACTTTCTTTACGTAAATTTTTTTATTCACTGAATTCATTATAGATAACAGGTTATAAAAAAATAATATACAGAAGGAGGTCCCATAGTCAGACTGTATCGGGACCTCCTGCTATATATAAATATGAGTTTTCTAAGCAAATTGTGTCCTGTCTGCACGCCTCATCTCTTTTTTTGCATAATGAATCCTTACCAACTAGCTCAGCTTTCTGTCGTTCTAAGGAAGCTTTAGCTCAGGTGATCCCATCTAAATACATGCAAAAAGGAGAATTTGTTTTTCTCGGCAACCGCTGTATACCGAACTTGACGGGGTTTGTTGAATTTAAAAGAAAAACTTAAGATCCAGTGACTCTTGTTTCGAATTTCTTATTTAGATCGTCAATTCTTTATGAAAAGTTGGCAAAAATTGAAAATTTTTGGAAACCGAAACTATTCAGTTTAGAGCTCTGTCTTTCGGCAACGAAAAAATATATCACCATTCTGTGAATCGCATGTAATAGTACATCTAAAGCGGACAAAAGTGATATATTACACATGAACCTCAAAAAATTTTGTAATGCGGAAATACAGCTTTTGCAGAACCCGTGCAAACAATGTAACAAATTCATATAAGATGTAGAATGACATACCGCATTTGTCCGCTTTGAATGGTCTAATAGAGGCCGTTTACAGAACCGCGATATCTGTTCTAGATACAGAGCTATGAATTTATTAAATTCGTGCTTCTATTTTTTTTTTCGAACTGTCGCATATTTGAAAATATTTTTAACAACATTCTGAAGCAGCAGAAGCTTGATGTGGGCGAGTTGGTTTTGCATACTTGAAGAAAAGAGCGCTACGAAGACGCGGACTAAAAGAAGAACATGTACGACCGACAAGGCGCCTTGTCCGTCGTATATGTTCTTTTAGTCCGCGTCTTCGTAGCGCTCTTTTCTTCAAGTAACAACATTCAGGCCCTAAATCGAAATTCCGCTTCCAACAGTCACTAGAATTTAACTGTCCCTCGCAAATAGAACAAATTTCATTAAAATTGGTCCAGGGGTTATCTCAGAAAAACGTTTTTGCGTTTTACGTGTATTTGAATGGGCCGCGTCGGAGTTGGGCCCTAGCTAAAGCTTCCTCTCAAGAGGATGCTTTAGCTAGGGCCCAACTCCGACGTTTTTCTGAGATAACCCCTGGACCAATTTTAATGAAATTTGTTCTATTTGCGAGGGACAGTTAAATTCTAGTGACTGTTGGAAGCGGAATTTCGATTTAGGGCCTGAAACTTCCTCTTAAGAGGAAGCTTTAGCTCGGGTGCTTCTATTTAAGTACATATAAAAGGAGAATTCGTTTTTCTCGGCGACCGCTGCGCCGAACTTGACTGGGATTGTTGCATTTAAGAGAAAAACTTAAGACCTAGTGACTGTTGGTATGGAATTTTTTATTTAGTCGTCAAATTTACTAAAAACTGACAAAAATCGTAAATTTTTAGGAATCGAAACTTTCAAGTTTCCAACACTCTAACTCAGCACTGAAAAATGATATTACAATTTTGTCCATCGCATCTGATAGTACATTTAAAGCGGACAAAATCGATGTGTTACACATGAATCTCTAAAAATTTGGTAATATGGAAATGCAGCTTTTGCAGAACGCTTGTACACAACGTAAGCAATTCACGTAAGATATAAATTGACGCAATGAATTTGTCTGCTTTGAATAATCTAATGGATGCCGTTTACAGAACCGCAGTAACTGCTCTTGGTGGAGAGCTATTAATTTGTGAGCTTCGTGCTATTTTTTTTAATGCTCAAATTTTTGAAATTTTAAACAATATTCAGGCCCTATATTGAAATTCCGCTTCCAACGGTCACTAGAATTTAACGTTCTCTCTCAAATGCGACAAATTTCATTAATATCGGCCCAGGGGTTATCGTATAAAAGCGTTTTTGCGTTTTACATGTATCTGAATAGACCGTGTCGGAGTAGGGCTGCTTCCTCGGCTGGGCCCGAGCTAAAACTTCCAAGGGGTCAAATATATGGGGTCAAAGAGTGGAGCTGGTGGCGCTGCGTATGTCTAGTTAAGGGTTTAATGTATATTGAAGGTTGAACAATCGATCTATTGCAAATAAATTAAGAAACGAAAGCAAGCAGCAAACTCCTTTCTTTCCTTCGTAAAGCGATCAACTGTGTACCGTTTGGGATTTGACTTCATACAAACGATTATGTTCAGGTGTTCCTGGGACAGGTTCCTCCGGCCAGACGTCCTCCTGCAAGACGTCCTCCTGCCAGACGTCTTCGGGTCAGACGTCTTCGGGTCAGACGTCTTCGGGTCAGACGTCTTCGGGTCAGACGTCTTCCGGTCAGACGTTCTCCGGCCAGACGTTCTCTGGCCAGGCATACTCTCGCCAGATGTATTCCTGCGAAGCCGGAGTCTCGGGAGAACAGATACCGCGGCCTTCGTTCAAAGTTCGGTGAAGAGCGAGCACAAGACAGTGACTGTTGCACAGTTCCTGGAGGAAGAACCCACAAGCATGTGCTGGACGTAAAATTTATGGCGTAATGCGTAAAATTCGGCCTATGTCGCATGAATCCTCTGGGCCATTCTTGGTTCCACCGAGGCCATGGACAATTCCGCAGAAGCTTTACAGGCGGTTGTCCTGATTTATTCGGAATTTCTAAAAATGCTTTCATCTGCTGATTTTTATCGTTATGTCTGCATAAATCCAAGCTAACCGCTTGAACATCAATCAAGATCTCAGCTGTTCGTACTCCTGACATCACTGTATTTGTTTTTCTGTCCCGACTAGGTGCGACCCATGGATGCTGTAGAGATGTCTTGGTCGCTCTGTGAAGTTGCTTTTGTCCGCTCTCACACCAAGGGAGATGCTTCTAACTTTGTTATTCCAGTTGGGTATTTGTCTGGAAGGTCACTGCCACTATCGCGGAACCGAGGGGGAGGGGGGGGGGAGTGGATGTTGCAGGTGTCGCCCTAGGTACCGATAGATAATGTAGGTACTTATGTATATTAGGAGCCTTACGTCTCAGTTGTTTAACGCGCACTGCCTACTAAAAAAAAGCTGCATCCGTATTTACGCTATCGTGAACGAATTGTATTGGCGGATACGGTGGACTTCGTAAAACTGTATACGACGCTACGCAACCATATTTGTTAGAAAATATGCTTTGTTCCTGGAACGTGTTCCATGTCACGTCATATTGTCACCTATTTATCATTCTTCAATTGTCGGTTGGGGAGCTGGCGACACAGTAGTTCGTAGCACTTTCCAGTTCATCCAAAGAAATTACTCACGCTACAAAAGTATTTGTAAAGCTACACATTCAATGGCGTGCAATAGATGACACAGGTGTGAAATTGCCGACACAAGTGGGGTAGCAGCATGGAGGAGAAAGGAAAGAATTAGGATGGAGCATTGTGCAAGACAATCTTAAAACGCACCACCTCTTTGTGACGTCAAAGCACGCGGTAGGTTTTAGCTACGGCAGTGCCACCCAAACAAAGTGAGCATCGATTAAAAACGACCGGCAATTGCACATTCGTGGATCAATACGCCTAGTCTGAGAGGTTACATGTTGAGCCGATACTGCGAGGAAAATAGTGAAGGGAATGTCTTCACGGACAGTTCGCTTGCCAGGAGATAGCTGCGTGACGTAATATATGCTCTCTCCCGTCTCTCTCACGCACTGCAATCAAGGTGCAACGCAGACGTATGACGCCTCTTGGACACAATGATGCGAAACCACCACCCTATAAGCTGCTGGTAGCACCAGTACAAAAAGGTGCGTGGGCTAATCTCGGACTTAGTACAAACCAAGTCGACCTGCAGCGATTTTCATTGCTTTATTGCGATGTACCAGAAAGTATCCATGCATGGATACTTTCTGGTGCTATTGACGTGTCTACACGGTTTCCTGGTAAACTACAATGCGTTTTGACTCTTCATACAGTTTATTTACGAGTGCATTTGAGGATCAAACAGCCTCTACCTTGCACAGGGCTTTCTCGCGTTAAATATCACAGGAAATAAAGCGCACCGCATGCCATCGAACCTGCCAGATTTTATGAGTGCCTTAGCCTGGCGTTCCCAAGCACCGCATTCAAGTATCGGTCTTATTCACATTTTAAAAGCAATTAGCATCGCACCTGGTAAAGAGTACCTAAGCGTTCGCCTGCTAATACATGCGCTGACGTCATATTACCTGATGAATAAACGCACGTGCGCAGACTGGCTTTCGCGCGCAAAAAAAAAAAATAAAGCTAAGCCTATAGCCCCTTACAATGCCGACTAAGCCAGCTCGAATCACTCCTCTGGATAGGGCGGTCGGGCGCATACACGTCACTCCGCATGCTAATACACGTGCCACGTCAATTTATTTGATGAATAAACGCGCATGCGCAGATTGGCTCTCGCAGAAAAAAAGGTAAGTATATAGCCCGTTACAATGTCGGCTAAAAAGGTCGAATCAATCCTCTGGAAATGGCGGTCGGGCGCATACACGCTGCTCCGCGTGCTGATACACGTGCCACGTCAATTTATTTGATGAATAAACGCGCATGCGCAGATTGGCTCTCGCAGAAAAAAAGTTTATATAGCCCTTTACAATGTCGGCTAAAAAGAGTGGAACGCGACAGCGTTCCCATCGACCAGCCAAGGGGTGTAAGACAATGGGATACGGCGCAGCGACTACGCGCCCCGCATCGGACGCGGTGAGCGTCGAGCAACGCAGCGTTTGGCGCGACAACGAAATGTGCGCCTGAGCAAGCGACGCACGCCTGAGCCTGAGAAACAGCTCGTTTGTAAGGCAACACCGCGTTCACTAGAGGCGCTTTTGTACCGCTATGAAGCATCGAACTCGTGGCTCAGTGCAATAAAGAAAAAAAAAACTCGTGGCTCAGTGGTAACGTCTCCGTCTCACACTCCGGAGACCCTGGTTCGATTCCCACCCAGCCCATCTTGCAAGTTGTGAAGTGCCTGCTGGGATTTATCGCTCACGGCCAACGCCACCGACGCCGACGACACCGGCTTTTCTGCGACACGAGCTCCTTAAGAGGAAGCTTTAGCTCGGGCCGAACTCCGACGCGGCCTATTCAAATACATGTAAAACGCAAAAACGTTTTTATGAGATAACCCCTGGTCCGATTTTGATGAAATTTGTCGCATTTGAAAGAGAAAGTTAAATTCTAGTGACTGCTGGAAGCGGAATTTCGATTTAGGGCTTGAATTTTCTTAAAACGATTTTCAAATATTTGACCGTTAAAAAAATATAGAATCACGAAGTTTACAAATTCATAGCTTTGCATCAAGAACTGATATCGCAGTTCTGTAAACGACATTCATTAGATCATTCAAAGCGGGCAACTTCAATATGTCATTTTACATCTTACGTGAATTTGTTACGTTGGTTACAACGGTTTTGCAAAAGTTGTATTTCCCTATGATTAAATTTTTTTATATTCATGTGTAACATATCAATTTTGTCCGCTTTAGATGTACTATTAGATGCGATTCACAGAATTGTATTATCATTTTTAGTGGTTAAGTTACAGAGTTGTAAACTTGATAGTTTCGTTTTTGAAAATTTCCGATTTTTGCCAATTTTTAATAGAAAATTGACTATATAACTCAAAAATTCGAAACCAACAGTAACTATATTTTAAGTTTGTCTTTTAAATGCAACAAACCTCGTCAAATTTGGTGCAGTGGTTGCCGAGAAAAACGAATTCTCCTTTTACATTTATTTAGATAGGAGCACTCGAGCTAAAGCTTCCTCTTAACGCTGTCTCGTTAAAAGGTCGAATCAGTCCTCTGGAAAGGGTGCTCAGGCGCATACACGTCACTCCGCATGCTAATACACGTGCCACGTCAATTTATATGATGAATAAACGCGCATGCGCAGATTGGCTCTCGCAGAAAAAAAGGTAAGTATATAGCCCGTTACAATGTCGGCTAAAAAGGTCGAATCAATCCTCTGGAAAGGGTGGTCGGGCGCATACACGCTGCTCCGCGTGCTGATACACGTGCCACGTGAATTTATTTGCTGAATAAACGCGCATGCGCAGATTGGCTCTCGCAGAAAAAGAAGTAAATATGTAGTCGGTTACAACGCCGGCGAAAAAGGTCGAATCGTTCCTCTGGAAAAGATGGTCGGGCGCATACACTACGTTCCAAATGCTAATACACGTGCCACGTCAATTTATCTGATGAAGAAACATGCATGCGCAGATCGGCTCTCGCCGAAAAAAAAAGGTAAGTATGTATTCGGATGTCTAGATTAATATATTTCAATCGTATATTACGATTCGGCGGAACTATAGAGAGAAGATGGGGCGCGATAACGTCTTATCTGGCCAAGCAGCTAGTCGACGAATACACAGCGACAGTTGTGTCGTTCTGGTAGCCGAATGAGTAAGGTGTTCAGCTCGTAACGGCGGTGGTTTGAATCACGAACCTGCCTAGGTGAAAAAAAATGGCAGTGGCTTATCTCGGCAATGCCACGATATTCGTAGCGAAAGCTAAGGCATAGCATGGTTAGCCTTGGTTAATCTTGATTGCAAGTCTAGGTTAGTCTCGTTGTCTAGCTATGTTGCGGCGTTTAGCCAATCATTCGGGGTGCTGTTCGTCTGTTTCCTGGGCGATTCGTTTCCTCTTCATCTCGTTCCGATGTCGATTCCAGGCCTCCCCCTGCTTATCAGAATTGCCGCCGTCCATACTGCCGCCTCAACAACCCGCCGTGGTTGCTCAGTGGCTATGGTGTTGGGCTGCTGAGCACGAGGTCGCGGGATCGAATCCCGGCCACGGCGGCCGCATTTCGATGGGGGCGAAATGCGAAAACACCCGTGTGCTTAGATTTACGTGCACGTTAAAGAACCCCAGGTGGTCAAAATTTCCGGAGTCCTCCACTACGGCGTGCCTCATAATCAGAAAGTGGTTTTGGCACGTAAAACCCCAAATATTATTATTATTATGCCGCCTCAACTGTGGTTGCGGCGCACACGAGCTCTCCTTTTCAATCCTCCGACATGTCTTTGGTGGCCGTCGAAGAATGTAGGGAGGCCGTCTATACGTACGTATACCAGTCTCAGTATAAACCTTTAGTACACCACAGCCCCCCCCCTCCACTCAATACTGCCGCTCGGACGCCCTCACTCGAATCCCCCAGTACACATTGAAACCGCCCGGACCTCATTCCTAATACACGTCGAAACTACCCTGACCTTATAGCCCACTACACCTGGCTGGAAAACATTTTTTAAGGAAATTGCTTGAGAAAATAAATCTGTGCCTATTTTGTTTATCTATTGCGCAAATCGGCATCGGTGCATGCGTGGGGAGTGATCTATGCGAGGAAATAGCGTTTTCTAGAGAATTTATTCCACGTGCCCGAGACGATATGTTCATGGGCTATAGGCTTACCCCTTTTCCATTCTTTCGAGAAAATTAATCCGTGCCCGTTCGATTATTTATTGCCTAAATTGGCATCGGCGCGTGCCTGTGGAGTGATCTATGCGAGAAAATAGCGTTTTCTAGAGAATTTATTTCACGTGGCCGAGACGATATTTTCATGGGCTATAGGCTTACCGCTTTTCAATTTTTTAGAGAAAATTAATCCGTGCCCGTTCGATTATTTATTGCATAAATCGGCTTCTCCGCATGCCTGGGGAGTGATCTATGCGAGAAAATAGCGTTTTCTAGAGAAATTATTTCATTGGCCGAGACGATATTTTTATGGGCTATAGCCTTACCGCTTTTCCATTTTTTCAGAGGAAATTAATCCGTGCCCGTTCGATTATTTATTGCGTAAATCGGCATCGGCGCGTGCCTGGGGAGTGATCTATGCAACGAAATAGCGTTTCCAAGAGAATTTATTTCAGGTGGCCGCGACAATAGTTTTATGGGCTGTAGCCTTACCGCTTTTCCATTTTTTCGAGAAACTTAATCCGTGCCCGTTCGATTATTTATTGCGTAAATCGGCTTCGGCGCATGCCTGGGGAGTGATCTATGCGAGAAAATAGCGTTTCCTAGAGAATTTATTTCACGTGGCCGAGACGATATTTTCATGGGCTTACCGCTTTTCCATTTTTTCGAGAAAATTAATCCGTGCCCGTTCGATTATTTATTCCGTAAATCGGCTTCGACGCATGCGTGGGGAGTGATCTATGCGAGAAAATAGCGTTTCCTAGAGAATTTATTTCACGTGGCAGAGACGATATTTTCATGGGCTATAGGCTTACCGCTTTTCAATTTTTTAGAGAAAATTAATCCGTGCCCGTTCGATTATTTATTGCATAAATCGGCTTCTGCGCATGCCTGGGGAGTGATCTATGCGAGAAAATAGCGTTTTCTAGAGAAATTATTTCATTGGCCGAGACGATATTTTTATGGGCTATAGCCTTACCGCTTTTCCATTTTTTCAGAGGAAATTAATCCGTGCCCGTTCGATTATTTATTGCGTAAATCGGCATCGGCGCGTGCCTGGGGAGTGATCTATGCAACGAAATAGCGTTTCCAAGAGAATTTATTTCAGGTGGCCGCGACAATAGTTTTATGGGCTGTAGCCTTACCGCTTTTCCATTTTTTCGAGAAACTTAATCCGTGCCCGTTCGATTATTTATTGCGTAAATCGGCTTCGGCGCATGCGTGGGGAGTGATCTATGCGAGAAAATAGCGTTTCCTAGAGAATTTATTTCACGTGGCAGAGACGATATTTTCATGGGCTATAGGCTTACCGCTTTTCAATTTTTTAGAGAAAATTAATCCGTGCCCGTTCGATTATTTATTGCATAAATCGGCTTCTGCGCATGCCTGGGGAGTGATCTATGCGAGAAAATAGCGTTTTCTAGAGAAATTATTTCATTGGCCGAGACGATATTTTTATGGGCTATAGCCTTACCGCTTTTCCATTTTTTCAGAGGAAATTAATCCGTGCCCGTTCGATTATTTATTGCGTAAATCGGCATCGGCGCGTGCCTGGGGAGTGATCTATGCAACGAAATAGCGTTTCCAAGAGAATTTATTTCAGGTGGCCGCGACAATAGTTTTATGGGCTGTAGCCTTACCGCTTTTCCATTTTTTCGAGAAACTTAATCCGTGCCCGTTCGATTATTTATTGCGTAAATCGGCTTCGGCGCATGCGTGGGGAGTGATCTATGCGAGAAAATAGCGTTTTCTAGAGAATTTATTTCACGTGGCCGAGACGATATTTTCATGGGATATAGCCTTACCGCTTTTCCATTTTTTCCAGAGAATTAATCCGTGCCCGTTCGATTATTTATTCCGTAAATCGGCTTCGGCGCATGCGTGGGGAGTGATCTATGCGAGGAAATAGCGTTTTCTAGAGAATTTATTTCACGTGGCCGAGACGATGTTTTCATGGGCTATAGGCTTACCGCTTTTCCATTCTTTCGAGAAAATTAATCCATGCCCGTTCGATTATTTATTGCGTAAATCGGCATCGGCGCATGCCTGTGGAGTGATCTATGCGAGAAAATAGCGTTTTCAATAGAATTTATTTCACGTGGCCGAGACGATATTTTCATGGGCTTACCGCTTTTCCATTTTTTCGAGAAAATTAATCCGTGCCCGTTCGATTATTTATTCCGTAAATCGGCTTCGGCGCATGCGTGGGGAGAGATCTATGCGAGAAAATAGCGTTTCCTAGAGAATTTATTTCACGTGGCCGAGACGATATTTTCATGGGCTATAGCCTTACCGCTTTTCCATTTTTTCGAGAAAATTAATCTGTGCCCGTTCGATTAATTATTGCGTAAATCGGCATCGGCGCATGCGTGGGGAGTGACCTATGCGATGAAAGAGCGTTTTCTAGAGAATTTATTTCACGTGGCCGAGACGATGTTTTCATGGGCTATAGGCTTACCGCTTTTCCATTTTTTCGAGAAAATTAATCCATGCCCGTTCGATTATTTATTGCGTAAATCGGCATCAGCGCACGCCTGTGGAGTGATCTATGCGAGAAAATAGCGTTTTCAATAGAATTTATTTCACGTGGCCGAGACGATATTTTCATGGGCTATAGCCTTACCGCTTTTCCATTTTTTCGAGAAACTTAATCCGTGCCCGTTCGATTATTTATTGCGTAAATCGGCTTCGGCGCATGCGTGGGGAGTGATCTATGCGAGGAAATAGCGTTTTCTAGAGAATTTATTTCACGTGGCCGAGACGATATTTTCATGGGCTATAGCCTTACCGCTTTTCCATTTTTTCGAGAAAATTAATCCGTGCCCATTCGATTATTTATTGCGTAAATCGGCTTCGGCGCATGCGTGGGGAGTGATCTATGCGAGAAAATAGCGTTTCCTAGAGAATTTATTTCACGTGGCCGAGACGATATTTTCATGGGCTATAGCCTTACCGCTTTTCCATTTTTTCGAGAAAATTAATCCGTGCCCGTTCGATTATTTATTCCGTAAATCGGCTTCGGCGCATGCGTGGGGAGTGATCTATGCGAGGAAATAGCGTTTTCTAGAGAATTTATTTCACGTGGCCGAGACGATATTTTCATGGGCTATAGCCTTACCGCTTTTCCATTTTTTCGAGAAAATTAATCCGTGCCCGTTCGATTATTTATTCCGTAAATCGGCTTCGGCGCATGCGTGGGGAGTGATCTATGCGAGGAAATAGCGTTTTCTAGAGAATTTATTTCACGTGGCCGAGACGATATTTTCATGGGCTATAGCCTTACCGCTTTTCCATTTTTTCAGAGGAAATTAATCCGTGCCCGTTCGATTATTTATTGCGTAAATCGGCATCGGCGCGTGCCTGGGGAGTGATCTATGCAACGAAATAGCGTTTCCAAGAGAATTTATTTCAGGTGGCCGCGACAATAGTTTTATGGGCTATAGCCTTACCGCTTTTCCATTTTTTAGAGAAAATTATTCCGTGCCCGTTCGATTATTTATTGCGTAAATCGGCTTCGGCGCATGCGTGGGGAGTGATCTATGCGAGAAAATAGCGTTTTCTAGAGAATTTATTTCACGTGGCCGAGACGATATTTTCATGGGATATAGCCTTACGGCTTTTCCATTTTTTCGAGAGAATTAATCCGTGCCGGTTCGATTATTTATTCCGTAAATCGGCTTCGGCGCATGCGTGGGGAGTGATCTATGCGAGGAAATAGCGTTTTCTAGAGAATTTATTTCACGTGGCCGAGACGATATTTTCATGGGCTATAGCCTTACCGCTTTTCCATTTTTTCGAGAAAATTAATCTGTGCCCGTTCGATTAATTATTGCGTAAATCGGCATCGGCGCATGCGTGGGGAGTGACCTATGCGATGAAATAGCGTTTTCTAGAGAATTTATTTCAGGTGGCCGCGACAATAGTTTTATGGGCTATAGCCTTACCGCTTTTCCATTTTTTAGAGAAAATTATTCCGTGCCCGTTCGATTATTTATTGCGTAAATCGGCTTCGGCGCATGCGTGGGGAGTGATCTATGCGAGAAAATAGCGTTTTCTAGAGAATTTATTTCACGTGGCCAAGACGATATTTTCATGGGCTATAAGTCTTACCGCTTTTCCATTTTTTTAGAGAAAATTAATCCGTGCCCGTTCGATTATTTATTGCGTAAATCGGCTTCGGCGCATGCGTGGGGAGTGATCTATGCGAGAAAATAGCGTTTTCTAGAGAATTTATTTCACGTGGCCGAGACGATATTTTCATGGGATATAGCCTTACGGCTTTTCCATTTTTTCGAGAGAATTAATCCGTGCCGGTTCGATTATTTATTCCGTAAATCGGCTTCGGCGCATGCGTGGGGAGTGATCTATGCGAGGAAATAGCGTTTTCTAGAGAATTTATTTCACGTGGCCGAGACGATATTTTCATGGGCTATAGCCTTACCGCTTTTCCATTTTTTCGAGAAAATTAATCTGTGCCCGTTCGATTAATTATTGCGTAAATCGGCATCGGCGCATGCGTGGGGAGTGACCTATGCGATGAAATAGCGTTTTCTAGAGAATTTATTTCAGGTAGCCGCGACAATAGTTTTATGGGCTATAGCCTTACCGCTTTTCCATTTTTTAGAGAAAATTATTCCGTGCCCGTTCGATTATTTATTGCGTAAATCGGCTTCGGCGCATGCGTGGGGAGTGATCTATGCGAGAAAATAGCGTTTTCTAGAGAATTTATTTCACGTGGCCAAGACGATATTTTCATGGGCTATAAGTCTTACCGCTTTTCCATTTTTTTAGAGAAGATTAATCCGTGCCCGTTCGATTATTTATTGCGTAAATCGGCTTCGGCGCATGCGTGGGGAGTGATCTATGCGAGAAAATAGCGTTTTCTAGAGAATTTATTTCACGTGGCCGAGACGATATTTTCATGGGCTATAGCCTTACGGCTTTTCCATTTTTTCGAGAGAATTAATCCGTGCCCGTTCGATTATTTATTCCGTAAATCGGCTTCGGCGCATGCGTGGGGAGTGATCTATGCGAGGAAATAGCGTTTTCTAGAGAATTTATTTCACGTGGCCGAGACGATATTTTCATGGGCTATAGCCTTACCGCTTTTCCATTTTTTCGAGAAAATTAATCTGTGCCCGTTCGATTAATTATTGCGTAAATCGGCATCGGCGCATGCGTGGGGAGTGACCTATGCGATGAAATAGCGTTTTCTAGAGAATTTATTTCACGTGGCCGAGACGATGTTTTCATGGGCTATAGGCTTACCGCTTTTCCATTCTTTCGAGAAAATTGATCCATGCCCGTTCGATTACTTATTGCGTAAATCGGCATCGGCGCATGCCTGTGGAGTGATCTATGCGAGAAAATAGCGTTTTCAATAGAATTTATTTCACGTGGCCGAGACGATATTTTCATGGGCTATAGCCTTACCGCTTTTCCATTTTTTCGAGAAACTTAATCCGTGCCCGTTCGATTATTTATTGCGTAAATCGGCTTCGGCGCATGCGTGGGGAGTGATCTATGCGAGAAAAAAGCGTTTCCTAGAGAATTTATTTCACGTGGCCGAGACGATATTTTCATGGGCTATAGCCTTACCGCTTTTCCATTTTTTCGAGAAAATTAATCCGTGCCCGTTCGATTATTTATTCCGTAAATCGGCTTCGGCGCATGCGTGGGGAGTGATCTATGCGAGGAAATAGCGTTTTCTAGAGAATTTATTTCACGTGGCCGAGACGATATTTTCATGGGCTATAGCCTTACCGCTTTTCCATTTTTTCGAGAAAATTAATCCGTGCCCGTTCGATTAATTATTGCGTAAATCGGCATCGGCGCATGCCTGGGGAGTGATCTATGCGATGAAATAGCGTTTTCTAGAGAATTTATTTCACGTGGCCGAGACGATATTTTCATGGGCTATAGCCTTACCGCTTTTCCATTTTTTCGAGAAAATTAATCCGTGCCCGTTCGATTAATTATTGCGTAAATCGGCATCGGCGCATGCGTGGGGAGTGATATATGCGAGAAAATAGCGTTTTCTAGAAAATTTATTTCACGTGGCCGAGACGATATTTTCATGGGCTATAGGCTTACCGCTTTTCCATTTTTTCAGAGGAAATTAATCCGTGCCCGTTCGATTATTTATTGCGTAAATCGGCATCGGCGCGTGCCTGGGGAGTGATCTATGCAACCAAATAGCGTTTCCAAGAGAATTTATTTCAGGTGGCCGCGACAATAGTTTTATGGGCTATAGCCTTACCGCTTTTCCATTTTTTAGAGAAAATTAATCCGTGCCCGTTCGATTATTTATTGCGTAAATCGGCTTCGGCGCATGCGTGGTGAGTGATCTATGCGAGAAAATAGCGTTTTCTAGAGAATTTATTTCACGTGGCCGAGACGATATTTTCATGGGCTATAGCCTTACCGCTTTTCCATTTTTTCGAGAAAATTATTCTGTGCCCGTTCGATTAATTATTGCGTAAATCGGCATCGGCGCATGCGTGGGGAGTGACCTATGCGATGAAATAGCGTTTTCTAGAGAATTTATTTCACGTGGCCGAGACGATGTTTTCATGGGCTATAGGCTTACCGCTTTTCCATTCTTTCGAGAAAATTAATCCATGCCCGTTCGATTATTTATTGCGTAAATCGGCATCGGCGCATGCCTGTGGAGTGATCTATGCGAGAAAATAGCGTTTTCAATAGAATTTATTTCACGTGGCCGAGACGATATTTTCATGGGCTATAGCCTTACCGCTTTTCCATTTTTTCCGAGGAAATTAATCCGTGCCCGTTCGATTATTTATTGCGTAAATCGGCATCGGCGCGTGCCTGGGGAGGGATCTATGCAACGAAATAGCGTTTCCAAGAGAATTTATTTCAGGTGGCCGCGACAATAGTTTTATGGGCTATAGCCTTACCGCTTTTCCATTTTTTCGAGAAACTTAATCCGTGCCCGTTCGATTATTTATTGCGTAAATCGGCTTCGGCGCATGCGTGGGGAGTGATCTATGCGAGAAAATAGCGTTTCCTAGAGAATTTATTTCACGTGGCCGAGACGATATTTTCATGGGCTATAGCCTTACCGCTTTTCCATTTTTTCGAGAAAATTAATCCGTGCCCGTTCGATTATTTATTCCGTAAATCGGCTTCGGCGCATGCGTGGGGAGTGATCTATGCGAGGAAATAGCGTTTTCTAGAGAATTTATTTCACGTGGCCGAGACGATATTTTCATGGGCTATAGCCTTACCGCTGTTCCATTTTTTCGAGAGAATTAATCCGTGCCCGTTCGATTATTTATTCCGTAAATCGGCTTCGGCGCATGCGTGGCGAGTGATCTATGCGAGGAAATAGCGTTTTGTAGAGAATTTATTTCACGTGGCCGAGACGATATTTTCATGGGCTATAGACTTACCGCTTTTCCATTTTTTCGAGAAAATTAATCCGTGCCCGTTCGATTATTTATTGTGTAAATCGGCATCGGCGCATGCGTGGGGAGTGATCTATGCGATGAAATAGCGTTTTCTAGAGAATTTATTTCACGTGGCCGAGACGATATTTTCATGGGCTATAGCCTTACCGCTTTTCCATTTTTTCGAGAAAATTAATCCGTGCCCGTTCGATTAATTATTGCGTAAATCGGCATCGGCGCATGCGTGGGGAGTGATATATGCGATGAAATAGCGTTTTCTAGAGAAATTTCACGTGGCCGAGACGATATTTTCATGGGCTATAGCCTTACCGCTTTTCCATTTTTTCAAGAAAATTAATCCGTGCCCATTCGATTATTTATTGCGTAAATCGGCATCGGCGCATGCCTGGGGAGTGATCTATGCGAGAAAATAGCGTTTTCTAGAAAATTTATTTCACGTGGCCGAGACGATATTTTCATGGGCTATAGGCTTACCGCTTTTCAATTTTTTAGAGAAAATTAATCCGTGCCCGTTCGATTATTTATTGCATAAATCGGCTTCTGCGCATGCCTGGGGAGTGATCTATGCGAGAAAATAGCGTTTTCTTGAGAAATTCTTTCATTGGCCGAGACGATATTTTCATGGGCTATACCCTTACCGCTTTTCCATTTTTTCAGAGGAAATTAATCCGTGCCCATTCGATTATTTATTGCGTAAATCGGCATCGGCGCGTGCCTGGGGAGTGATCTATGCAACGAAATAGTGTTTCCAAGAGAATTTATTTCAGGTGGCCGCGACAATAGTTTTATGGGCTATAGCCTTACCGCTTTTCCATTTTTTCGAGAAACTTAATCCGTGCCCGTTCGATTATTTATTGCGTAAATCGGCTTCGGCGCATGCGTGGGGAGTGATCTATGCGAGAAAATAGCGTTTTCTAGAGAATTTATTTCACGTGGCCGAGACGATATTTTCATGGGCTATAGCCTTGCCGCTTTTCCATTTTTTCGAGAGAATTAATCCGTGCCCGTTCGATTATTTATTCCGTAAATCGGCTTCGGCGCATGCGTGGGGAGTGATCTATGCGAGGAAATAGCGTTTTCTAGAGAATTTATTTCACGTGGCCGAGACGATATTTTCATGGGCTATAGCCTTACCGCTTTTCCATTTTTTTCGAGAAAATTAATACGTGCCCGTTCGATTATTTATTCCGTAAATCGGCTTCGGCGCATGCGTGGGGAGTGATCTATGCGAGGAAATAGCGTTTTCTAGAGAATTTATTTCACGTGGCCGAGACGATATTTTCATGGGCTATAGCCTTACCGCTTTTCCATTTTTTCGAGAGAATTAATCCGTGCCCGTTCGATTATTTATTCCGTAAATCGGCTTCGGCGCATGCGTGGGGAGTGATCTATGCGAGGAAATAGCGTTTTCTAGAGAATTTATTTCACGTGGCCGAGACGATATTTTCATGGGCTATAGCCTTACCGCTTTTCCATTTTTTCGAGAAACTTAATCCGTGCCCGTTCGATTATTTATTGCGTAAATCGGCTTCGGCGCATGCGTGGGGAGTGATCTATGCGAGAAAATAGCGTTTCCTAGAGAATTTATTTCACGTGGCCGAGACGATATTTTCATGGGCTATAGCCTTACTGCTTTTCCATTTTTTCGAGAAAATTAATCCGTGCCCGTTCGATTAATTATTGCGTAAATCGGCATCGGCGCATGCGTGGGGAGTGATATATGCGATGAAATAGCGTTTTCTAGAGAAATTTCACGTGGCCGAGACGATATTTTCATGGGCTATAGCCTTACCGCTTTTCCATTTTTTTCAAGAAAATTAATCCGTGCCCATTCGATTATTTATTGCGTAAATCGGCATCGGCGCATGCCTGGGGAGTGATCTATGCGAGAAAATAGCGTTTTCTAGAAAATTTATTTCACGTGGCCGAGACGATATTTTCATGGGCTATAGGCTTACCGCTTTTCAATTTTTTAGAGAAAATTAATCCGTGCCCGTTCGATTATTTATTGCATAAATCGGCTTCTGCGCATGCCTGGGGAGTGATCTATGCGAGAAAATAGCGTTTTCTTGAGAAATTCTTTCATTGGCCGAGACGATATTTTCATGGGCTATACCCTTACCGCTTTTCCATTTTTTCAGAGGAAATTAATCCGTGCCCATTCGATTATTTATTGCGTAAATCGGCATCGGCGCGTGCCTGGGGAGTGATCTATGCAACGAAATAGTGTTTCCAAGAGAATTTATTTCAGGTGGCCGCGACAATAGTTTTATGGGCTATAGCCTTACCGCTTTTCCATTTTTTCGAGAAACTTAATCCGTGCCCGTTCGATTATTTATTGCGTAAATCGGCTTCGGCGCATGCGTGGGGAGTGATCTATGCGAGAAAATAGCGTTTTCTAGAGAATTTATTTCACGTGGCCGAGACGATATTTTCATGGGCTATAGTCTTACCGCTTTTCCATTTTTTTCGAGAAAATTAATACGTGCCCGTTCGATTATTTATTCCGTAAATCGGCTTCGGCGCATGCGTGGGGAGTGATCTATGCGAGGAAATAGCGTTTTCTAGAGAATTTATTTCACGTGGCCGAGACGATATTTTCATGGGCTATAGCCTTACCGCTTTTCCATTTTTTCGAGAGAATTAATCCGTGCCCGTTCGATTATTTATTCCGTAAATCGGCTTCGGCGCATGCGTGGCGAGTGATCTATGCGAGGAAATAGCGTTTTCTAGAGAATTTATTTCACGTGGCCGAGACGATATTTTCATGGGCTATAGACTTGCCGCTTTTCCATTTTTTCGAGAAAATTAATCCGTGCCCGTTCGATTATTTATTGTGTAAATCGGCATCGGCGCATGCGTGGGGAGTGATCTATGCGATGAAATAGCGTTTTCTAGAGAATTTATTTCACGTAGCCGAGACGATATTTTCATGGGCTATAGGCTTACCGCTTTTCAATTTTTTAGAGAAAATTAATCCGTGCCCGTTCGATTATTTATTGCATAAATCGGCTTCGGCGCATGCCTGGGGAGTGATCTATGCGAGAAAATAGCGTTTTCTAGAGAATTTATTTCACGTGGCCGAGACGATATTTTCATGGGCTATAGCCTTACCGCTTTTCCATTTTTTCGAGAGAATTAATCCGTGCCCGTTCGATTATTTATTGCATAAATCGGCATCGGCGCGTGCCTGGGGAGCGATCTATGCAACGAAATAGCGTTTCCAAGAGAATTTATTTCAGGTGGCCGCGACAATAGTTTTATGGGCCATAGCCTTAACGCTTTTCCATTTTTTCGAGAAAATTAATCCGTGCCCGTTCGATTATTTATTGCGTAAATCGGCTTCGGCGCATGCGTGGGGAGTGATCCATGCGAGAAAATAGCGTTTTCTAGAGAATTTATTTCACGTGGCCAAGACGATATTTTCATGGGCTATAGACTTACCGCTTTTCCATTTTTTCAGGAAAATTAATCCGGGCCCATTCGATCATTTATTGTGTAAATCGGCATGAGCGCATGCGTGGGGAGTGATGTATGCGACGAAATAGCGTTTCCGAGAGTGAGTGAGTGAGTGAGTGAGTGAAGTAACTTTATTTCGGTCCAGGGAAGACGCAGGGGAGACCCCGCGCCACACGGCTATAGTCCCACGTAGGGACCGCCAAGCCGAGCTTGACGGCCCGATCGGGGGCACTCTGGACGGCCAGGGTTTGGTCGTTGAGTTCAGGGCTGCCCAAGAGCGCAGACCAGCTATCCTCACTGAAGGAGGAGCCGATGGCTTCACAGTCCCACAACACATGGTCCAACCTTGCCCTTAGTCCACAGGCAGGGCAGTCCGCACTGGGATACCTTTCAGGGTATATGGCATGAAGGACCGCGAGGTTAGGGTACGCACGGGCTTGTAAACGTCGAGGGGTAACCGCCCGGGCCCTGCATGAAGAGAACTTATTTCACGTGGCCGAGACGATATTTTCATGGGCTATAGGCTTACCGCTTTTCCATTTTTTCGAGAAAATTATTCTCTGCCTATTCGTTTTTTATTGGATAAATCAGCATTGGCCCATGCGTGGGGAGTGATCTATGCAACGAAATAGCGCTTTTGAGAGAATGGATTTTAAGTGGTAGGGAAGTAATTGGGACCTGGTTTGGCAGACAGTGTAATGGCGGTGCCATAGGCTTACTTTTTTTCCGGAAACGCCAATTTGCGCACATCCATTTATTTATCGCGTAAATTGGCATATGCCTGAGCATAATGCTCAGGCATTACATTGAAAGTGCTGTACACGCGGAACCAGCGCTTTTCAGGGAAGTAATTGGACCTGGTTGGGCCGACAGTGTAATGGCTATAGGCTTACCTTTTTTCCGGAAAAGCCAATTTGCGCACATCCATTTATTTATCGCGTAAATTGGCATATGCCAGAGCATAATGCTCAGGCATTACAGGGAAAGTGCTGTACACGCGGAGCCAGTGCTTTTCACGGAGTTACAATTGGACCTGGTTGGGCCGACAGTGTAATGGCTATAGGCTTACCTTTTTTCCGGAAAAGCCAATTTGCGCACATCCATTTATTTATCGCGTAAATTGGCATATGCCTGAGCATAATGCTCAGGCATTACATTGAAAGTGCTGTACACGCGGAACCAGCGCTTTTCAGGGAAGTAATTGGACCTGGTTGGGCCGACAGTGTAATGGCTATAGGCTTACCTTTTTTCCGGAAAAGCCAATTTGCGCACATCCATTTATTTATCGCGTAAATTGGCATATGCCAGAGCATAATGCTCAGGCATTACAGGGAAAGTGCTGTACACGCGGAGCCAGTGCTTTTCACGGAGTTACAATTGGACCTGGTTGGGCCGACAGTGTAATGGCTATAGGCTTACCTTTTTTCCGGAAAAGCCAATTTGCGCACATCCATTTATTCATCGCGTAAATTGGCATATGCCTGAGCATATTGCTCAGGCATTAGCAGGGAGAGTGCTGTACACGCGGAACCAGCGCTTTTCCGAGAAGTAATTCCTTCTTTATTCAATACTGGAAACCTTGTACAGGTCCAAGCAGGGTGGGTTAAATGTCAACAAAACAGTAAACAATGATAACAAAGTTTAAAAACAACATCAAAGTGTGGCGAAAGGCAATGAGGAATCATTCCAGTCGGCTACAGTGCGAGGAAAAAATGAAAACTTGAATAAAACTGTTCGCGCAAAATACGGCGTCAGGGAATTAGGATGATGGTGGCGTGTATGCCTTGACGTTGAAAGCGACAGAATGGAGAAGGGTTAATAGCTAGATCTTGGTTCCAAAGCAAGAAAAGAAACTGCAAACGTAAATTTTTTCTTCATTGTTCAAGACATTGGATACCGTTAATCTGCATTAATTCAGAGGGTGAGTCATACGGGAAAATTTAGAGTAAATAAACCTTACAGCTTTTCTCTGTACCTTTTCTAGGCGGGTGATATTGTGTTTATTAAATGGTCCCAGACAACGCATGCATATCCAAGTTTAGGTGTAATTAGTGAACTGTAAGCAAGTAATTTTACGCTAGGGGGAGAATTTCCAAGCTTATGTCTTAAAAAGTATAGTTTGCGGAATGCGGAAGAGCAGTTATATATATGTAAATTCTATGATAAAGTATTAGTAAGTGTGACACCCAAACACTTATATTTAGTCTCTTCCAGCAAAGGTGACGAACCTAGCCTGTAGTTAAAAGAAAGCGGAGCTTTTTTGCGAGAGAAGCGAAGAAAGACGGTCTTATCAGTGTTAAGTTTCATGTGCCACGTTTCACACCATTCAAAAATCTTAGCAAGAGAGGAGTTAAGATGGATTTGGTCGTTAATAGAAGTTATTTCTTGAAAAAGCACACAATCATCCGCAAACCACCTGATTTGGACATTCGGATCAAGTTCAGCAGTAATGTCATTAATATATAATAAAAGCAATAATGGCCCCAGCACACTTCCTTGGGGCACGCCAGAGCCGACCGGAAGGCAACCTGATTGCTGCTCATTAACTTCTACAAATTGGTAGCGATTGGTTAAATAGTTTGATATACATATGATTAAAATTTCTGGGAGGCCAATGCGTCTGAGTTTTAAAATTAGTTCGTCATGGGGAACTCTATCGAAAGCATTACTGAAGTCAAGAAATACTGTATCAATCTGCCCGTTCCTATCGAGGCATGAAGCGAGTGAATGTATTACTGTCACTAATTGTGTAATTGTTGAGTATCCTTTTCTAAACCCGTGCTGGAAATGAGAGAGGACTGCGTGTTCATCTAAAAATTCATTAATCTGGTCGGCAATAATATGTTCGATTAGTTTGCAACATGATGATGTAAGTGATATTGGACGATAATTTTGTAATAATGTGCGGTCACCTTTCTTGTGTATTGGTGCAACCCTGGCTATCTTCCAGTCGCTCGGTAATTGTGCATGAAGTAATGAAATACGAAATAAAATAACTAGAAACTTTGCAACAGATTCCGCATATCTCTTCAGAAACACGTTAGGAAGGTTGTCGGGACCACATGATGATTTAGTTTTTAAATTTAGTAACATAGAAACTACGCCTGGGTATGAAATAAAATTTACATCACAGGGGTGAAACACTGCGTCATTGTATGGACGAGTACCGGATTTAGAAAACACACTGTGAAAGTATTCATTGAAGTGGTGCGCAATATTCCCGTCATCGGTAACCACAGAACCATCAACCAAAATTTGCGAAACTGGTTTCTTTTTTTTCACTTATATAATTCCAAAACTTTTTTGGTTCCTCTACAATGAAATTTGGCAGCACTGTATTAAAATAATATTATTTCGAGGAGTGTACTGCACGTGCAAGACCTTCTTTTAAATCGTTTAAGTGACCTAAATGCAAGCGCTGTTTCTTTAACATTTTTATCTTTCGCTTCAAGTGGATTATTTCACGCGTCATCCACGGCGTTTTTCTACGAACAAATTTACGTTTGCTCGGCACAAACTTATCTATACCGTAGTGGCACATATCTTTAAAACGTCGCCAAAGTGTGTTCAAATCGGTATCATTAAAGTTGATAAGGCATGTTCCCAAATGTTCTATAGTGGATGCATCATCTGCACGTGAGTAATCTTTGAAAAAACAATGTTTCACAGTGTTATTAGATAGAATACAAGCGACAATGAGTAAGTGAACACTGACAAGCAGGTGGTCAGAGATGCCTTCCACAACTTCAATAGTGTAATCAGGTAATCCTCTTGGCAAAAATACCAAATCCAGTACAGATTTGCTAGTTCCATCCTTGTACACGTGTCGGTTCCTGAACTATTTGAATTAGGCCATGTGTTAACATTACGTTAAGTACACTGTTTAAATTAGTGCTGTTTTGACGACGGGATGCAAAACGCTCGCAATTAACGCCTGCCAGGTTTAGGTCACCAATAAGTAGCAATTTGTTTCTCTGAAACCGAGACATGTGCTCTTCCAGTTTTAACAGATAAACAGCTGATTCATCAGGAGGTCTGTAAATGGCAAACAGAATGAAGGTATTGCCCCAGCATGAGCTCTTTATGCACAAACATTCAAGGCCGGGAATTTCTTCCAAGAGAACAGCCTGTATGTGGTCTTTAATTAGAACTGCAACGCCGCCTCCATTGAAAGGCCGATCTCTACGAGAAACCTGGTAACAATTAGGGAAGACATCCTCGTCGGCTATTTCAGTCCGCAGCCACGTCTCGGTTATGACGGCAATATGTGGGTCATGTTCTAGTAAAGAAACCTCAAGGGGTTCCGTTTTGTTTACTACACTACGAGCATTTAGGGTGATTATGCGCAAGTGCTTGTCACGTTCTTTGGAAAGGCGTCAAGACTCGGGCTGCTGAGAGCGTTGATTGTTTATCTTGACGCGCATGTTTTTTGCTTCATCCCAGAATAACAAATTTTTATTGACCCTAAGTTTATCGTGAAGTAGGCTTACTTTTTTACCCTGCAGTTTCTCATCTTTCGCGCTTTCCCACGGAAACTTCATTTTTTTAGCGTTGCTTGCGACTAATCATTTTGTACAGACATGCCTGAATTTAATTAAATTATGGGGTTTTACGTGCCAAAACCACTTTCTGATTATGAGGCACGCCGTAGTGGAGGACTCCGGAAATTTTGACCACCTGGGGTTCTTTAACGTACACCTAAATCTAAGTGCACGGGTGCTTTCGCATTTCGCCCCCATCGAAATGCGGCCGCCTTGGCCGGGATTCGAATCCGCGACCTCGTGCTCAGCAGCCCAACGCCATAGCCAATGAGCAACCATGGCGGGTATGCCTAAATTTTTGAGCCTGCTGCAGTTTTCAAATATAAGTTTCTTTTCGTTATAATCTTGCAGATAGATGATGACCGGTCGTTTGCTGCCTTGTAGGCCGAGCCTGTGAATGCGGCCGATTGATTTGCACTGTACTTGCAACTTATCCCTCGTTACCTCGGTGAGAACTTTTTCTTTGAGGGCTGCTTCCGTTTCTTCGTCACAATCAGAAACTCCATGAATAATTAGGTTTGACCGCCTATTTCTGTCTTCGACATCAGTTAGTTTCTTTGACTGGAAGCCAATAACATTTTCTATAGACTTTAGAGAAGTTTGAACCTGATCCCCTTTCGTCGGAGAAGATTCAGATAACCTTTTGTCAAGTTGAGTGTACGTCTGTTGAAGGTTATTTATCAATGTTTCTATGTTAGACAGCTGGACTTTCATTTCTGAAATATCGTTACGGATACCAGTTTGACCCTGAAGCAACTCTTCAAACAATTCCTTCTGCGTGGGACCTGGGTTTGATTCAATGTCCCCACAGACAAGCAACTTGCACGCAAGAAGACATTCATAGGCAAGGTCTAAACACTTCTGTGGGCACGGCAGGACAAAAATGCCACGACAATCAGTTGGTAAAGAACTACTGTAAGGACTAACCTGCAGAACGCAGAACAGAGTCCTGGTTAGCGTCATTGCCAGTCCGCGTCCGCCGTGCCCACCGAAGATGAACCGGTAAGGTGCTTCTTTTATAGTGGTGTTCTCAGGTGACGTCACACCGCGACTACCAGGTGGTGTCGCTAGTGGAGCCAGGTCTCCAGGAAAGTAACCATGGTGTCATCTGGCCAACAGTGTTATCCGGACGAAGTCGATAAACGTCGACGATATCGCTTCAATCCCGGCACGTGTAGCCGCTCGTTGCCTTATGTTGAATTCCAATGGCAGATCCAGATCAAGTTTTTCTGCTCTGTATGGAGCAATCCTATTCCAATGGCAGAATGGGAGCGTGAGCTGTGTGTTCCAATGGCAGATTGGGACCAGCCGCTGATCCCGGATTGCTCCGTGGAGAAAAAATATTTGCTCCGCCGAAATCGGCAGATTTGACCGGAAGTCCTCGTGACGTATTTCCTTCACCCGCCTCTGCTTCCTGTCACGGTCGCCTGTTTCCGGTCGCGGGCAGCTATGGACATGGGGAAACGTGGACGCCGCTTCGCGCCGTGCGATTTTGTTCGCGCTCCTAGACAGCTCCGACTCAGACAGTACGATTTCCAAGTCGAGTGATGATTCTACTGGCACGGACAGTGAAATGGGGTGGTGGGTTGCGCTTCCAAGCGCTTGTTCCTCTCTCTATTCTAGCGCCCTCCCACTTGATTTTCCTGTACTAAGTGCCCCCGCGGGAGCGCACGCATTCCTTTCGCAGATATGGTGTGAGCAGATGAGAGCGATCTCAGTCGGAGTGACGCGCTCCGTTCGTGATCCGGCCGAGCGCTCGCGATCTACCATTGGAATTCAACATTAGATGTGCCGATCTGGAAAATGCCCTGCAGAACGCAGAACAGAGTCCTGGTTAGCGTCATTGCCAATCCGCGTCCGCCGTGCCCACCCTGGTCGGACCTGGTTGGGCCGACAGTGCAATAAGCTATAGGCTTACCTTTTTCCGCAGAAGCCAATTTGCGCATATCCATTTATTCATCGCGTAAATCGGCGTATGCTCGGGCATTAGCAGGGAAAGTGCTATACACGTGGCAACAGCGCTTTTCCGGGGAGTAATTGGACCTGGTTGGGCCGACAGTGTAGTAAGCTACAGGCTTACCTTTTTTTCCGGAAAAGCAAATTTGCGCATATCCATTTATTCATCGCGTAAATTGATGTATGCTCGGGCATCAGCAGGGAAAGTGCTATACACGTGGCAACAGCGCTTTTCCGGGGAGTAATTGGACCTGGTTGGGCCTAAAGTGTAATGGGTTATAGGCTTACCTTTTTTCCGCAAAAGCCAAATACGCACATCCATTAATTCATCCTTTAAATCTGTGTGTGTTCGGGCAGTAACACGGAATGTACTGTATACGCAGAACCAGCGCTATTCAGGGAAGTAATTGAATTTGTTTGTATCCACAGTGGCCTATAGGCTTACCTTTTTCTGGAAAAGCTAATTTGCGCATATCAATTTATTCATCGTTTAAATCTCTCTATTATGCCTAAGGGCATGCTTTCGAATTAAAAAAAAGATATCTCTGCGCTCGGGCAGTAACACGGAAAGTGCTGTACATGCGGTACCAGCATTTTTAAGGGAAATAATTAAACGTGTTTGGGCTGACAGTGTAATGGGCTACAGGCTTACCTTTTTTCCGCAAAAGCCAAATTAGGCATATCCATTTATACATCGCATGAATCGGTGTGTGCTCGGCATTAGCACGGAAAGCGCTGTACGCACGGAACCAGCACTGTTCAGGGAAGTAACGGAGTCCCCCCGCGGAGCCTTGCGCGCGACGAAAGAGTGCGCGAGATTGAGCCGCAATCTCCGGGTCCACCTCGCACGCTTTCAGTCGCGCGTACAGCTTATGGCGCGCGGTGACGGTTTTATCATCCTTGGACTTTGTACGGAACCTCACGGCGACGCCTACTCTGACGACAGAGGTGCGCCTGGAGTGTCCATATGGTTGCTATCAAAATAACAAACATTATTAAAATTGCCCGACGACCGGACTCGAGCACAAGACCTGCAGCGCGGAAGCCCTACCTATATTTATACCACTACGTCAGGGACACGTGGACAGGATGAACCACTGCATTTAGCAGTGATTATGCGGGTTCACAGTGTCGTATTGCCTGCTATATTTAAAAAAAATGTGAGTGCCCTTCCACACTGTGAGGAAGGATGACCAACGAAGCTGTAAATGGGGGGCCTCTAATCGCGAATCGCATCTCCAACGCGGGTCGGCCCGGCATTGTGCTATCTTCGGGATCGGCTAACGTATGAGCAGTGCTTAACGCCTGCTTCACCTACGCCGCGGGTCGGGCCCGCATTGCGCTATCTTCGGGATCGGCTAACGTATGAGGAGTGCTTAACGCCTGCTTCACCTCCGCCACGGGTCGGCCCTACATTGCACTATCTTCGGGATTGGCCCACGTATGAGGAGTGCTTAACGCCTGCTTCACCTCCGCCGCGGGTCGGCCCTACATTGCACTATCTTCGGGATTGGCCCACGTATGAGGAGTGCTTAACGCCTGCTTCACCTCCGCCGCGGGTCGGCCCTACATTGCACTATCTTCGGGATTGGCCCACGTATGAGGAGTGCTTAACGCCTGCTTCACCTCCGCCGCGGGTCGGCCCTACATTGCACTATCTTCGGGATTGGCCCACGTATGAGGAGTGCTTAACGCCTGCTTCACCTCCGCCACGGGTCGGCCCTACATTGCACTATCTTCGGGATTGGCCCACGTATGAGGAGTGCTTAACGCCTGCTTCACCTCCGCCGCGGGTCGGCCCTACATTGCACTATCTTCGGGATTGGCCCACGTATGAGGAGTGCTTAACGCCTGCTTCACCTCCGCCGCGGGTCGGGCCGGCATAATTGCGCTATCTTCGGGATCGGCCCACGTATGGGGAGTGCTTAACGCCTGCTTCACCTCCGCCGCGGGTCGGGCCGGCATTGCGCTATCTTCGGTATCGGCCCACGTATGGGGAGTGCTTAACGCCTGCTTCACCTCCGCCGCGGGTCGGCCCTACATTGCACTATCTTCGGGATCGGCCAGCGTATGAGGAGTGCTTAACGCCTGCTTCACCTCCGCCGCGGGTCGGCCCGGTATTGCGCTATCTTCGGGATCGGCCCACGTATGGGGAGTGCTTAACGCCTGCTTCACCTCCGCCGCGGGTCGGCCCTACATTGCACTATCTTCGGGATCGGCCAGCGTATGAGGAGTGCTTAACGCCTGCTTCACCTCCGCCGCGGGTCGGGCCGGCATTGCGCTATCTTCGGTATCGGCCCACGTATGGGGAGTGCTTAACGCCTGCTTCACCTCCGCCACGGAACGGGCCGGTATTGCACTATCTTCAGGATCGGCCCACGTATGAGGAGTGCTTAACGCCAGTTTCACCTCCGCCGCGGGTCGGGCCGGCATAATTGCGCAACTTCGGGATCGGCTAACGTATGAGGAGTGCTTAACGCCTGTTTCATCTCCGCCGCGGGTCGGCCCGGTATTGCGCTATCTTCGGGATCGGCCCACGTATGGGGAGTGCTTAACGCCTGCTTCACCTCCGCCGCGGGTCGGCCCTACATTGCACTATCTTCGGGATCGGCCAGCGTATGAGGAGTGCTTAACGCCTGCTTCACCTCCGCCGCGGGTCGGGCCGGCATTGCGCTATCTTCGGGATCGGCCAGCGTATGAGGAGTGCTTAACGCCTGCTTCACCTCCGCCGCGGGTCGGGCCGGCATTGCGCTATCTTCGGGATCGGCCAGCGTATGAGGAGTGCTTAACGCCTGCTTCACCTCCGCCGCGGGTCGGGCCGGCATTGCGCTATCTTCGGTATCGGCCCACGTATGGGGAGTGCTTAACGCCTGCTTCACCTCCGCCACGGAACGGGCCGGTATTGCACTATCTTCAGGATCGGCCCACGTATGAGGAGTGCTTAACGCCTGTTTCACCTCCGCCGCGGGTCGGGCCGGCATAATTGCGCTATCTTCGGGATCGGCCCACGTATGGGGAGTGCTTAACGCCTGCTTCACCTCCGCCGCGGGTCGGCCCTACATTGCACAACTTCGGGATCGGCTCACGTATGGGGAGTGCTTAACGCCTGCTTCACCTCCACCACGGAACGGGCTGGTATTGCACCAGCTTCGGTATCGGCCCACGTATGGGGAGTGCTTAACGCCTGTTTCACCTCCGCCGCGGGTCGGCCCTGTATTGCACTATCTTCGGGATCGGCTCACGTATGGGGAGTGCTTCACGCCTGTTTCACCTCCGCCGCGGGTCGGCCCAGTATTGCACAATCCCCGGGACTGGCCCACGTATGGGGAGTTTCTTGCTTACCACGCCAACGACACGAAAATTTGCTTGGACCGTAGAGGTATACAGCTTCGTTTTAAAACATCAGTGTGTATCATAGTGACCACAAAGCAGTTATAGCAGTCATTTCAATATAATAAATAAAATAATGGTTCTGTAAGCTGCATTCGAACATGTGTTTGAGTCATATATGCCTCTGAAGAGCAATTGTGCTTAATGGGTGCACATCATGGGATTGGTGTTTGACAAGTTGCCCTACTTTAGTTGCCACATATCTGCAGCTTCGCTGACCAACAACCTTCACAGGAGTGGATTGACGGACATGGATGTTTATGCGTTGCATATTGCAATCACTCAGTTCAGCCCTTGGGCGCGGCCGGGCAGCCACCATTGAGGGTATGAGCCATTGTTCATTGCTGCGCGTCTCATATGTGGGTCTAAAAAGGGTGTCCCAACTATCATGCACCAAGATTTCAAAATATACAAATAACACGTAGCTAGGATGAACCAAGGTAATATTGTGTGCCATCGCTTGTCGATAATCATATTATTATTCTGCATTCCGCCTAATTACATGTTTAGACAAGTGAATAATCAACTTTTCAAATATTATAATTATATGAAAACTGTCCACGAGAAAATTGTAGAGCAACATGAAAAACTCCCGGTACAGCTTTATGTTGCTCAAAACGTGCTACATAAAAGTATTTTTCCGAGCATGAAGGAAGCCCACAAATACACGCAAAGTGCCTTGAGCGGCGAGTGGCACGGCAACTTTTTAATTTATGCCTTGTCTCCTAAATCATTTATCATGGGAAATTTTACATGCTGCCATTGTTGTTTCTATTATTAATTCTAGTCATCATGCACAGGAGGTCCCACTTCAGTTTCTAACTACGGGACATCCTTCTGTATATACTTATAATGTGATTATCCCCATTATTGTCACGAATAAAACTGATTCTGATTCCAAGCTTTCCAAACGTTCCGCTTATGAAGTGAATCAGTATCAATGTGCCTAGCTCTTCGTTTTTTATTTAGCAAATACTTTCCAGCAGCGTCTTGCTTGTCATGATACTGACTCAGTAAAGTTCCGTGGGCGGTCACTATTCGATTGTTTATTTTCTCCGTGATCGCTCGCAGGTTGCGAAAACTTTGTTCTTGCTGGCAAGGATCATAACGCAGATGTTATGTACGCTGTAATATCGTGTATCAGATGCGTATTATTGATCATCACTGCGCTTACTGTGTGGCCCGTTACGAAACGTTCAGCTTCAAACATTAGTGTGAGTCGGTGTAGTCGCCGTCACCCACGCTTCGGCGCATCGATTCATGTGCGCCAGCGGCCGCCTCACTTCTTGCGCTGTGAAGCAACTAATGGTATCCAATCCAAATATCCTCATTGCAACAAATGCCGAGCGCACAATTGATATATTAACGCGGAACTTCACGTGCTTTCTTTACAGGGGTTTGGCGCAAATGCTCCTTCGGTTCCTCGCCGAGTTAGGTGGGCCGATCTCGGAGGCACTGTAACCCGCTAAAGCGTGGGTCGCGTCGCACCATCTCGATACGTCGGAACGTCATCCCTACGTTGCGCAGAAGTTGATCAGTTGTATGATATTTAGCTGCCCGCTTCAAGAAATCTTAGCACCCGATCGACTTTTTTTTATTCATGCCTTTTCTTCTCATTTCGTCTTCCCTGTCTCCTTCATCTTTTTTTTTCCCCTCTTCGCCAACCCCGATTAGCACACTATAGGACATAATAGTTCAAAGGCGACCCCTCAGTTTGTCTGTGAAATAAACCTTACTCTCTCTCTCTCTATCTCTCTGAAACACATGGATTCTGACATGCCTGTTGGAGCAGTATTATTCTTTTTACAACGCTGCATCTACAGACTTTCGTAGATTTTAGTAATAAATTCCATCCCAAATACGTATGTCGCCTAGTTTTTAAGTGACTCTAATGTAACAGGTAATGTCCGTTGTTCCCCTGAAGGCACATGTGCGGATCTGTCCACCTAGTGGGCTGTCCACTTCGGCCGCCGCTGATTGGATGGAGCTGTACCACTTCGCACTGGAACGCTACCCAGCCAAAAATACGTACTTCAGCACCAGCCGAAATGGACAGTCCACTGGGTGGACACTTAAAAAAATACTTCCCTTAGTGGCTACAGAACGGCGATGTGTCACTTGCCGGTACCACGTCCACGTACTCGCATAAATTAAAGCTTAAGGAAATAGCAGGCGAGTTCACGCGCAGGACACGGATCACGCTGTAACAGACGGAGCAGAAATCGAAGAGCAAGCAGCCGGCAGCGGACAGACACGGAAGGGAACGCGAATCCACCGTCAGTGCGTGGTTTCCCAAGCGCCGCGCGACAGACCAGTCCTGTACTTCCTGACCAGAAGAAGGAACCCAAGAAGGGACTGCAGAGACCTACTAACTCGTAATGGTGGCTGTACAACGTGACAAAAGTACTACACTCGGCCGCAAAATGCAGACTGTGCTAAGTACCTTCTTTCTAATAGGGGTACATCATACCCTTGAACCTCTTGAATATTTCGCCTTACGTCTTCAAGAATTGAGAGCTACACAGAGTTTGATATGCCATCATAGGTGTAATCAATGCCTAAAATAGGAATGGAGTCGCTCTTTTCAGACAGAAAATAGGACTTGGGCGTGTCTGTCGTGAACCAATGAACAAATAACGACATTTTGAAAAATTTAGCGCTGCAGCTCCAATATTGTTGTACTCAGTGAAAATTCGATGGCAACGGGATAAGCTATCTTCATTCCTAAGATACAATGTGATGTCATCGGCGAAGGCTGTCACCTTCACAACACCGCTACCGGGCAGTTGGAGACCGCACACGTAAGGGTCTCTCAGTACTGAGCGCAAAATGGCTCAAGGCTGAGCACAAAGAGCACTGGGGATAGAGGGCGCCCTTAACGAACACCACGAGTAACGGGAAATGGTGCACTTTCCCGACCATCAAGAAACAATGTATTTCGGATATTTGAATAGGCAGTCCTAATAAGTTCGACAAAATTTGACGATAAGCTGAACAGGGTCAATACAATAAATACAAGTCGATGGTATGCATGTATTCTCACTGGAGCCAACGAAGTAAGGACATCTAGTGAAGGCTTCACTACACAGCCACCCAAGACACTCTGGCTATATTTAGGATTCTCACCGTAAGGCTGCTTTAACCTTGCTGCGCTCCGCAAGAACACAACATGCCTTTAACAGAGGGACATGAACAGCATCGGTCTTTTAACAAGGAACCTTCGTTGTTGCTCTTTGAAGCTGGAAAAGAAGTTGACCTCAACTTAGCTTCCGTCCAGACGTTCATAGCCGCAAACTGTGCGCTATGAAATTCGTCGACGCTCCCAACAAGCCACGCCTTTTTCAAAAACGCCCCTGGCCGTCGCCATGCATAATGTCCTCTAGGCTGTGCTAATTGCGCGTGAACCCCTGCACAACGAGCATTGCGGAATCTGCTCCGCGGGCCTTTGTACTCCCTCGCCAGAGTCTAGCGACGAGGTTTTCGCTCACCTGGATGAAAACGTGTGAACGGTTTAACACAAACATTCGTTACGTGTTACCGGGCGTGCACTTAAATCGCGGACAACAAGTGTTGAACGTACTTGCATTTTAACGCGATAGCGTTAAGGAGCTCGTGTCGCAGAAAAGCCGGTGTCGTCGGCGTCGGTGTCGGCGTCGGCGTCCGCGGCCGTGAGCGATAAATCACGGCAGGCACTTCATAAATAAAAACCAACTTCCAAGATGGGCTGAGTGGGAATCGAACCAGGGTCTCCGGAGTGTAAGGCGGAGACGTTACCACTGAGCCACGAGTTCGATGCTTCAAAGCGGTACAAAAGCGCCTCTAGTGAACGCGGTGTTGCCTTAGAAACGAGCTGTTTCTAAGGCTCAGGCGTGCGTCGCTTGCTCAGGCGCACATTTCGTTGTCGCGCCGAACGCTGCGTTTTATTCTGCGGCCGTGGCATTTTATCGCCCCATACAAGAGGCATGTCCTGATGTCAACGTTCTCGAAAACCCTGTTGCAGATACTATGTCAGCCTTACTGCTTCCTCTAGTTCCCCCAGCGCGCATCGCACGTTCCAATAATGTGTCGTGGGATGCAATTACGGCATCATTTCTACCTAGCCACCTACGCCACTTGACGTGGCGTCTAGGATGGCAAGTGCTTCCAACTCGTGACAGGTTAGAGCGATGGGGCGTAGTCCCATCTTCGCTGTGTCCAAATTGCCCGCTTCAGGAATCCAATAAACTTGTGCTGCTGCAATTCGTGGTTGCCAGGATATTTTGGAGGGCCGTGCATACTGGTTACTTTGCCTTGGAGTTAACCGCTTTATTACATCAGGTCGCTGCCCACGTGGCCGCTTTGCGCGACTTTTGATTGCTGCGGGGGCCTTTTGTCTATGGCGTAACCGGTGCAAGGCAGTCGCTGCAGGACATCGTCGCCGCACTCTCTTTCCACTGTTTGACTGTATCATTGAGATTCAGAGCAATTCGCACCACACAGGTTACAGTATGTGCATTGAATGTGTATAATTTTATCACAACGCATGCACAGTCCTTTATAATGATTTTTTGAAGCAAATCTATTTCTTCAGGTCTTTCTATGCTTCTGATGTAATAGAGAATGCCGTTGTCACAGCCGTTGGGTCACCGTCGCACTCGCTTCCCTCTTGTGTGCTGGCGCCCATGGGGAGGGCGTGAAAGGGACAACAACCGCTTGTGCTGTCCCTTTCTTCAAGTCTCGTGATTTCTTGCGGTAACTACCCAAAATCGTGTATCCGTGCCTGCATTTTTGATACATCAAGTCAGGTATCGTGTATCTTAGGACACGGTATACACCTGATGCATAATCAATGAAGGCGCTCAGATTTACTCAAGGTGAGCATTTTGTTTGAGCTTATTGAGTTATTGTAAGGCCATACAGCTGATGTTGTTAAAATAGCTTGGCAATTAGCGATAGCGATTATACAGACGCTTAAGGGGCGAATCACGCCACAGCGCATGTGCGGATCCCTCCACCTGGTGGACTGTCCGCTTCGGCCACCGCTGATTCGATGGAGCTGTATAATTAGGGAGGAGACTGGCTGGTTGCCTGTCTCCTTCGCACTGAAACCCCAGTGCAGCCAAAATCATCACTTTAAAACTAGCAGAAATGGAAGGCCCTATGAGTGGGCACTTCAAAATAATACTTCCATTAGTGGCTACAGAACCGCACTGTCACTTCCCGATGCCACGTCGACGTACTCGCAGGAATTACAGCGGAAACGTTTGATACGTTTTCATCGAGGAGAGCCGGAACCTCCTCTCTGGACCCTGGAGCGAAAGTACGAAGACACGCGGGGCAGATTCTGCAATGCTCATTGTGCGGGGGCTCATGCGCAATTAGCACAGCGTCCGGCCGAAACGTCAGTAAAATCCTGTTATTTTTGCTACGTGCCTTTTTCTTTGAACTGTACGGAGGGCATTATGGTTACCGCCCAGGGCGTTCTGGGAAAGGCCTGGCTTGTTGGGAGCGTTGACGATTTGCAGAGCGCACGTATGCACGTCTGTATGGAAGACGAGCGGAGGCCAAGTTGTTCCCCAGCTTGCAAAAGTCACAGCGAGCATTTTCTGTTAAAAGACCGATGCTGTTCGTGTGTGCCTCATTAATGGTTGCTTGCGCTTTGTGCTGCGCAAAAAGGTTAGAGCCGCCTTCCATTGAGAATCCTGCATGCAGCCAGAGTAGCGTGGGGGGCTCTGTAGTGAAGCTTTCACTCGACGCCGTATGCTCACTGGCTCCAATGACAGTACATCATGACAGCAAAGTTTGGTAATCGTGTAAAATTTTAAGTACAAAAGCAAAGCGCACAACAATAATGGCGCTTCTGATGAAACTCGGTCGTTTTCGTCGGCATTAGTTTTTGAACACTTTGTTTTACAACAGCTAAATAACACCAGACGCACCACTGAATGTTGAAGCTGGCTTAGTTTACCGGGTCTGAGCAAACGCGACACCTTCGCGTTTGACTACGGAAGTCTGACTAATAGTCAGACTTCCGTATTGTATCGAGTTTTTTTAGTTAGCGACTTTCAGACACACGCATATATATGTGTTACTCCGACGAAGGCTGGTCCTCCGACCGCAAAGTCAGCAAACATATAATAACATAATGGGGTTTTACGGGCCGAAACCACGATCTTATTATGAGGCGCGCCGTAGTGGGGGACTCCCGAAATTTTGACCACCTGGGCTTGCTTAACGTGCACCTAAACCCAAGTACGCGGGTGTATTCGCATTTCACACCCATGGAAATGCGGCTGCCATGGCTTGGATTTGATCTCACGACCTCGTTCTTAGCAGCACAACAACAAAGCCACTAAGCAACCTCCGCGGGTGACGCCTCTGTTATCAGGCAGTCAAACAACAAATGGTACCCAAATATCCTCACTGCAACAAATGTCGAGCGCATAATTTCTTTAATAAAGCGAAACTTTCTGTGCTTTCTTTCCAGCTGGGTTTAGCAATAATGCTCCTTCGGTTCCTGGCCGAGTAAAGTGCGCTGATCGCGGAGGCAGTGTAATCAGCGAAAGCGTCGGTCACGTCGCGTCGTCTCGAAACATCCGCATGTCATCGCTACGTCGCGCAGAAGCTGAACAGTTTAAGGCATTTAGTTGCACGCTTCACGAAATGTTAGCATCAAACGAGTTTATTCACACTCACGCCTTTTCTTTTCATAACATGATCTTCGCTTTCTCGTTTTCGTTGTCTTCCCGCTTTCCCACAAAGCTGATTAGCAGGCTAGTATGGAATAGAGTACTTCAAGCGAAACTCTGTGCTCGACTCTCATAATAAATCTCTCTCTCTCTTCTTCACATAAATAGATTCCTATATGCGTGTTTGATCCCTCTAATCTTTCTACAACACTACATCTATAGGCTTTCGTACATTTTAGAAAAAAATCCATTCGAAGCACGTATATTACCTAGTTTTTAAATGGCACTAATGCAGTAAGTCATGCCCGTTGTCACAGCCTTTGTTTCTCTCGTTGGGTTTTTCTCGCGTCCGAACATAATAAATTTCCTTGTATGAGTTCTAGGCGATGTAAATGCGGCTTTTCATGTGCTATTTACCTTTATCTCTGGCCGGAAAGCTGCTCTCGGTTATTCGTGACGATATTTAAAAGAAATAAGAGTTTTTTCTGGCACATCACCCAACTCAAACAAGAAAAAAAAGAACTCTATGTTTGGCACCTTTCTCGACATTGTAGAGGCACTGTTGTCGACTCCTGACAGAGTTTCCCTTGTTGAGCAAAGTTACGAATTTTAATCGTTATGATAGCGTAAATGTACGTCATTGGTAGCTTTTGGGCGATAAGGAACGATTTAAAGCAAAAGAATAAAATAAAGAGAGAACACCCATAGAGACACATAGGGCTCCTTAAAAAATGCTTTGCGTGAGCTAGCGCACGGCAATCTTTAGCGAAAGGTGTGAGTGCAGGCTTTTTCTTATCGGCAAGCTGATAGCAAAAATTTTCTGCGGCATCTGACCCGCTGTGCCTCGTCGTGACGATAAATGCCGAACGCTCCGCGAAGAAATGTCGCGCTATGTTCGTCCACTCTCCGTAAAAAAGGGCCTGCTGGGATTTATCGCTCACGGCCAACGCCGCCGACGCCGACACAGACGCCGACGACACCGGCTTTTCAGCGACACGAGCTCCTTAACGCTGTCGCGTTAATAATCTCTGAGTATCACGTTCCACTCTTAAAGGCGAAGCGTTTCTACCAGCGTTTCCACCACCAGCGTTTCCACCAGCGTTACCATCAGCGTTTCCTGGTAAACATTACGGTTACATAAGCTGTAGTTGCCGGGAAGCATGAGAAGCACTCAGGGATCTTTGAATGCTATCGCGTTCCAATCTTAAAGGCGAAGTTAAGCGTCCTTCAAATTTTTGCGTCATTCTCATAGAGACGGCGTCAATCGGTCGTCATTCCGAAGCAGCTTCGTCATTATGTCGTCACCTCCATCTTGTCACATGGTCTTCATTCCTTCATTTCAGTGCCGTTGTCATTGATAGGGCATTCCGCTGGGCTAGTTCAAGTAGTTTTGCAACTGGCGATGCCAACTGTACCGGCGCTGAAGGGGGCAATCACCCCGTGAGCGTTGCCGTTGTAATCCCGCCTGCGGCGCATGTGCGGATCTGTCCACCTAGTGGACTGTCCATTTCGGCCGCCGCTGATTGGCTGGAGCAGTACCAGTGGCGAGGAGACTGGATGGGCACCTGTTCCTTCGCACTGGAACCCCAGCCCAGCCAAAATCAGCACTTCAGCCCCAACCGAAATGGACAGTCCAGTGAGTGGACACTCTAAATAGTACTGCACCCAGTGCATACAGAACCGCGGTGTCTCACTTGCCAGTGCCACGTACTCGCAGAAGTTAAAGCTCAAACCTTTGATTCGTTTTCAAGGAGGAGAGCGAGAACCTACTCCCTGGACTATGGCGCTGGAGTACAGAGGCATGTGCGGCAGATGCTGCAGTTCTCATTGCGCGGGGGCTCGGGCAGCAATTATCACAGCGTACGGCCGAAACTTGAGCGAAATCCTGTTATTTTTCCTCCGTGCCTCTTTGAACTATATACGAAGGGCATTATGGCAACGCCCAGGGCGTTCTGAAAAACAGGCCTGGCTTGTTGGAAGCGTTGACGAATTACAGAGCGCACATGTTCCAGGTATGCTCGTCTGGATGGAAGGCAAGTTCAAAGCAAGTTGCTCGCCAGCTTCCAAAATTCACAACGGACACTCTTTGTTGAAAGATCAATGCTGTTGATGTATGTCTCTGCAATGCTTATTGCGTTGTACGCTGCGCAGCAAGCTTAAAGCAGCCTTCTGGTAAGAATTTAGTGGAGAAACAGAGTAGCTTACTCGGCTGTACAGTGAAGCATTTACTTGATGTCGCTATTTCAATTTCCCCCAGGGACAATATCCAAGTGCAAACCTTCCGCGGTGGCAGTGGCGTGACATTTAAGCCATGGGGGCAAATGGCGCACAAATGAGAGTGCTTCTGAATAAAGTCCGACATTTTCGTCCGCATTTGTTGTTAACCATATTGTTTGCAACAACCAAACAAGACAAAACGCATAAATGAATGCTGAGGTTGACTTTCTCCTCCGTGTTTCCGCGTCAAACCCGTTACCTTCGCACGTGGAAGTAGCGTCGATTCCCCCAGCATCACTTCTCAGAAACCAAAATATACGTTGCCAGACCACTTGGCGCCGTAACATGCGTATGTTGAGCCTCCGTAGCCTTCCTTTCAGTGATACAAAAAGGTATTCGCGAGTAATAATGATGGTGATGACTCCTTTCACAAGGGCAATAATCACGCCACGAACGAAGTTGTAATATGATATAAGAAGCTAAAAAAGTATTGACGGAGATCTGAAAGAAAGTGGTAATAAATAGAATAAAATGGCATCTGGCGGTCTCTGCATAGAGCATCTTTCACGTGCTCTTTTCTTTGCCGTTGGCCAACACTCTTTGTGAGAACTACGAACAATAATGTGTCGTTTCACATGCTACCGTTTAGTGCGGCTTCCGTATTTACACTTTTGTTTGTGTGTGTTCGCGACTTTCATAGATCTTAATATATATATATATATATATATATATATATATATATATATATATATATATATATATATATAGAGAGAGAGAGAGAGAGAGAGAGAAAGAGGGTGTCTCAACTGTCGTGGACCAAGACTTAAACATATGCAAATACCGCGTAGCTGGATCGAACCACGGTAATACTGTCGGCCGTCGCCTGTAGATAATCAGTTTATTTTCTTGCATTCCGCCTTAACACATAATTAGTCAAAGAAATAATCATAGTCTCAAATATAATTACATGAAAAGTGTCAATGAGAAAATTGTAGAGCAATATGAAAAACTCCCGAAACAGCTTTCGGTTGCTGAATACGTGCTGCATAAAAGTGTTATTCCGAGCGCGAGGGAAGCTCGCGAATACACGCAAATGCTTCGAGTGGCGACTCGCGCGGCAGCTTTTTTTCCAAGCTTTCCTAACTTTCCGCTTAGGAATTGAATCAATATCAGTGTGTTTAGCTCTTCGTTTTTTTTTTTTATTATTGAGCAAATACTCAGAGGCAGCGGCTTATTCGTCACGTTTCCGACTCAGTATAGTTTTCCACGGGCGGTCACTATCGGATTGTTTATTTTCGGCCTGATCGCTCGCGGGTGTGCCCAGCTGCGATAATTTTTTTTCTTGCTTGGAAGGATTCTAACGTAGATGGTATGTACCTTCTAACAGCTTGTGTCAAATACGCAATATAGCTAATCAATGCGCTTGCTGTGTGGCGCATTATGAAATGTTCAGCTTCGAACACTAGTGTGCTGTCGGTGTAGTTGCTGTCACCCATGCTCAGGCGCATTGGTTCAAGCGCACGTCGGTACAGTCATTCTTGATACGATGGCGATAGAGAGGGTGTAAGCTTGCATGTGTGTTGGTGTGGACATGTGTTGATAAGCTGCGAGAAACTAACTATATGCCAGGAAGCAGAGCTTCTCCCTTTCCGACCGCATAACGAGCGGTACTCAGTCGTGCGGACGTTCTGGGATTGAAGTGTTCTTGGAGGCCACCTCTACAACGCTGGCAAACTAGTGAATTTTTTTAATCCTCTAGGTAAGCTGCGCTGCATCGCGAACAGCCGGCAACACATATAGTCCTGATGTAGCAGCTGTCAGTGAACTTGGACACACATATTCATTCCATTCCTTATGCCACACTGAAATTCTTGCAGCTAATTATTGCACACGTATTCAATCCACGGCTCCATATATTCCGACATGAATGGAGCTTAACGCGTTGTTGAAAACCCAGTACCATGTCCGGCAGCTAAACGCACAGACGACGGGCGAAAACGTTAATGGTTTCGTATTCGTGAGCTTTCACTGAGGCAACGTGCGGCGCGCCGCCGATAGCGCCATCTCGTTTCTCTAGAACAAACTCCTTTGCGAGAAGGGTCGATACGCCTACCAAATGCGCCAGCGGCCGCATCTGTTCTAAACCAGTTAAACAACAAATAGTACCCAAATATCCTCGCTGCAACATATGTTAAGCCCATAATGTCTCTATTAAAGCGCAACTTTCTCTGCTTTCTCTCCCGAGATTTGACGAAAATGTTCGTTCGTTTCCTGGTCGATTAACGTTGGCCAATCTCGGAGGCGCTGTAATCCGCGAAGGCGTGGGCCGCGCCTCGCTGTTTCGAAACGTCGGCACGTCATCGTTACGTTGCGCAGAAGCTGTATGCTATTTACTTGACCGTTTCACGAAATCTTAGCATCAAATGGATTTTTTATTCATGTCTTTGCATATAATTTTCAATTTCTCCTCGTCCTTCCCTTTTTTCACTTCGCCAATGCTGATTAGCAGGCTATAGAACACAGTAATTCAGGACAACCTATCAGGTTCTCTCCCACAATAAATATCTTTCTCTCTCTCTCTCACACACACACACGCATTGATTCCAATATGCGTGTTCGATCAGTAATATCTTTTTACAGTGCTGCATCTATAGACGTTTGGAAAATTTTTTTAACGGATATCCCCTAGTTTTTAAGTTTCTCTAATGTAACAGGTAATGTCCGCTGTCACAACGTTTGCTTCCCTCGCTGGGTAACCTCCATTATGTTTCGTAATCGCGTCCGAACATAAAAGCTTTCCTTGCGACTGGTCTCGACAATATAAACAAGGTTTTTTTTTTTTACTATTTGAATTTATCTCTGGGATGAAAGCTGCTTTCGTTGATGTATGACGATTTTTAAAGGAAAATGAGCTTTTTCTGGCACCTCATTGAACAAAAACAATAGGAACCTAAACGTCTTGGTACCTTTCTCGAATTTGTGGAGCATTAGCATTCCATACAAGTTACCTTCGCACTGTTATCGATTCTTCATAAATCTTTCCCTGTTTAGCAGCAGCTGAATTGCTGTGCAGCATCTATTTGACTGCTTCATGGATTCAGCAATTCACGCCACACAGTTTAGAGCACGTGCGTTGAACCTGCGTGATTTTATTACAACAACGCATTTATTACTTTATTATTTGATTAATTACTGAAGCAAACCTAATGTCTGTGTACATACAAATTCTAGTTTCTATGCATCTGATTGAAAAGGGAACGCCATTGTCACTGCCGTTGGACCGGCGTCCCGTTCGTTCCCCTTCTGTGTGACGCCTCGCAGGGATGGCAAGGCAGTATCGAAGAAACATCTATCTTAAATACCACCTAGGATGGTCTCTGGGTATCTTGTATCTGTATCACGATACGTACGGGTGGGACGCGTGTCCGTACCTCTCTTTTCGATGCACCAAGTCAAGTATCGTGTGTCTCACGATACACGATACACATGTGGCATAATCAACGAAGACGCTCAGAGTTACTCAAGGCGAGCACTCTATAATTGAGCATATTCTAGAGACGATTATTCGGGTTCACTCACATTTCCAGTAAACAAACTCGACAGGGATGGGAAGAAAGCACAACCCAGTGCCATCAAGGATATCTGGACCTTCTAAATTTAGGCATCTGTGATGCGAAATTTTCCTGCTTTCATAAATTCCGCATTAGTCTACTGGCAAAACTTGGATTACGCTGGCAAAACTTGGAGCGCATTTAGTCCGCTAGACAATTTATAATTTGAGTAACGCCGCAAGTTGGCCGAGATTGTTTCCGTTCGTAATGAAGGTGAATAGAGAAGTCGCAATCGCTCGACATGCCGAAGCTTCGTCATTATGTCTTATTGCTGATATGGTCGTCATGCGTTCGTTGCGGTGCTGTCGTTATTGAAAGGGCATGCAGCTGATCTATAATGCCTTTGCAATTGGCAATAGCGATTATACGGACGCTTAAGGGGGCAATCACGCCGTGTGTGTTACCTTTGTCGTGCTGCTGCTCCGCTGACGGGGAATGTGCGGATCATTCCACCTAGAGGGTGTGTACACTTCGGCCACCGCTGATTGGCTGGAGTTGTACCAGTAGGGAGGAGACTGGCTGGGCGCCTGCTTCCTTCGCACTGGAACCTCCGCCCAGCCAAAATCAGCACTTCGGCACCACCCGAAATGGACAGTCCACTGAGTGGACACTTAAAAAAATATACTTCCCGCTGTGGCGATGGAACCGCGTGGTATCACTTGCCATTGCCACGTACTCGCAGAAATTAAAGCTGAACAATTTTATAAATTTTCATCGAGGAGTATGAGAACCTCTTCTCTGCACTCTGCCGCTGGAGTACAGAGGCCCGGGCGGCAGTTTCGGCAAACTCACGCGCAATTTGTACAACGTACGGCTGAAACGTCAGTAAAAGACTGTTATTTTTCCTACGTCTTTCTAATCTTTCAACCATTAACGCGGACTCCTTTCTGCGGCAATGAAGGGAAAGCTACGGAGGCAAAGCGCGCACAAGTGAGAGCACTTCTGAAAAGAGTCCCGCGTTTTCATGCACGTTAGTTTGAGCTGGGTAAGAGAAAACATACGCAAAGTCAAATAAGATCAAACACACCACTGAATATAAATGTTTACTTATTTTGCGGCTTTCCCCCGTCCGTGCCTGTGCATACGCCAAACCGTCACACGTGAAATCTGTGTCGATTCAGCGTCTATTCCTAGCAACCAAATGCACTTTCAAACACTGGCGGACCACTTGGCGCGGTAATATGTGTGCAGAAGCTTTCCCTTCGTTGTTTGCGAGTATAGGCAGAGTGCATTACGGCGACCCCCAGGGCATTCTGAAAAAAAAAAAAGGCCTGGCTTGTTGGTAGCGTTAATAAATTTTAGAGCGCACAGGTTATGGGTATGCTCATCTGGATGGAAAACCGGTTGACGCCAAGTTACTCCCCAGCTTGCAAAAGTAGCAACAAACGCTCTTTGTTAAAAGACCGATGCTGCTGATGTGTGTCCCTGCAATATCCATTGCGTTTTGCGCTATGCAATAAGACTAAAGGAGCCTTCCGATGATAATACTGCAGACATCCAGTGCAGCTTAGGCGGCTGTCTAGTTAAACCTTCACTCGATGCCGATGTTTGCGTTGGCTCCAATGACATTTGCATGAACATCTCTGGCATAGAGAAAGCGTGTAGTGTGGGTACTTTTGACAATACCACTTTTTTGGCTACAATGACTTACGAAGCTCAGGATAGTGTGTGGATACACGTAACAATTTAATGTGGAGTAAAATCTACACTCGATGCCGCTATTTTCGTAGGCTCCAATGACGTAAGGAAAGTAGCAGGGTCTGTCGATACATGTAACAATACTATTTTCGTTGACTCGAATGACGCACGAAACGTAGCGTGGTGCATGGATACATGTAACAAATTGTTAAATGTATCCACACAGCGCGCTCCGTTTCGTATATTGTTACATGTATCCACATACCGCGCTACCTACCGCACGTCATTGGAGCTTACGAAAATAGCGGCATCGAGTGAAGGTTTCACTACACAGCCACCTCATAAATTGTCATGCATGTATCCACACACCACGCTATGTTTCGTACGTCCTTGGAGCAAACGAAAAATAGCGCCATCGAATGACGTACGAAACATCATTTATGTGTAACTGTGCTTTTTCTGTGGGTCTATGTGGTTACATGTTAGTGAGTGAGCGCTCGGACACTAATTGAGAACGTGTCGTGTATGGACCCTTTCAATGTTTATAGACAATAAGGCCCTGGGCGGTTTCCGGTTTTGCTCATTGACGTAGTCCGCTAAATTTAGCAAGCAAAAAAAGCATTGGCTGCGATATTACAGCGAAGCTATATACCTCTGCCGTCCAAAAAAACTTTCGTGTCGTTGGCATTCATGGTAAGAAAAAAAAAACCCGTACGTGGGCCGATCCTGAAGAAACTGCAATGCCGCGCCGAACCGCGGCGGAGGTGAAGCAGGCGTTAAGGCACCCATATACACAGCTTCGTTAGTCATCCTTCTTAGAGTGGAAGGGCGCGGAGCTTTTTGACTAGCAAGAGTGCGTTAATATCTAAGCCGGCAGATTTCCAACACTTTTCCTCTGTGCATAGAACAATTTTACAATTCAGTCTTGCCCTACGTTACACGAAAATCTTTATGTGTTTGTTTTGAGGAGTAATGGCCCATGTGTTCTATCTGGAAACATAAAACAGACTTTCCGCAAGTAACAAAACTTAAAAACGAGCTTTGTGTTCCGGCGCAGTAGACTGATAAGGTCCGTGAGCGGAAGTTTCTTGGCGGCGCACTTTTGCAGCAGTTATCACGCGAGTGAAACCCTCTTTACAATGCTTCGTTTCTTGTACATGTTATCGTCCTGGTGGAATTGTACCGTGATTGTGACTCAGTGTTCGTATGGTCTCTTGTTGAAATAAGCTTTTTCCAAACAAAAGTGCTGTGACATTTAGGCTAGGGAGGCAAATCGCGAACAAATGAGAGCGCTTCCGAAGAAAGCGCGACATTTTCATCCACGGTAATTTTTAAACACATTGTTCACAACAACTAAATTGGACGAAACACACCACTGAGCGTTGAAGTTGACCTACTTTTCCTGATTTTCCCGTCCGCTTCTGGGCAAAAGCGTAGCACGTGGAAGAAGCATCGATTCCACCAGCGTCTCCGCTGAGAAGCCAAAACATACGCTGCATGCCAGACCATACTTGGTGCAGTAACACGCACATGTTGAAACTCCACCTCCGTAGCTTTCCTTGCACTGCCTTTAGCACGGCATTTGAGCGGTGGGAGGTACAGTTGACCGGCGACACCCTGGCGGGAAAAGAAGCTCCCGTCCAGCAAGTACGTCGAGCAGCCATGGCCAGTGGAGTCCTGGAATGAGGACACCACCCACTCGACCTCAAGAGCAACCACCTCGATGGTCCGAATAAATATTTCTCTCTCTCTCTCTCTCTCTCTCTCTCTCTCTTGCACTGCCTCATAAATTTGTCCACGAGTAATGATGAAAGACCCTGGGAGTGTTAGCCGGCGCCACCACTCACAGACCTTGGAGGCGCACGTGGAACGTCCTCTTTGCCGCAGGCGTCACGAAAACGTGATCTTTTTGGCTGAACGCAACTGGTCAATAAACCCAAGAAGAGTGGTGGCGCTGGCTAACACTCCCAGGGTTCTAGTTATAGGACACATAAATACCCAGGAAAGTGGATGGGAAAGCGGCGCCGTGGTAGTTCAAGTGGTAGAGCATCGCACGCGAAATGCGGAGGTTGTGGGTTCGGTTCCCACCTGCGGCAAGTTGTTTCTTCCTCCACTTTAATTTCCATTATTTTTATCGTTTCTTTATTTCATTTGTCATGCACAAGTAATTTCCCCTATGTTCTCCTTGGTGTCAATGTTTGTTGGCTTCTTATGATATGACTATATATATATATATGTATGTATGTATGTATATATATATATATATATATATATATATATATATATATATACGGAACTGAGGCGACTGGGGTGTGGTTCAGCGGGATCCAGAACAGGCAGGTCAAGGCGGAGAGTACTGGCGGAACAATCAATGAGAGCAGAATGTGCGGAGAGGAAGTCTAAGCCGAGGATGATGTCGTGGGGACAGTGGGCGATGACTGTGAATAGCACGACTGTTGAGCGATCGGCGAAGGAGACGCGGGCGGCACACATACCAATTACGGGGGCTGTTCCGCCATCGGCGACACGGACAACAGGCGTCGTGGCGGGCGTGATTATTTTTTTCAGGCGGGTACGAAAGTCCGCGCTCATTACCGACAAATGCGCCCCAGTGTCTATAAGAGCAGATACAGGAACACCGTCGACTTGCACGTCAAGAAGGTCAGATGAGTGGGCAACGTCAGTGGAGGATTTGGCGGCGTAGGGAGCAATGCAGCGTCACCTCGAGGCGCTGCATAATTCAGTTTTCCGGCTAGGAGCGGCGTCCGAAGGGAGTCGGCGAAAAGGAGCGACGGGGCTGGGGAACAAGTCTCGGAGCTTTTGCTTGAACGAATCCCAACTGGTGAGCTCCTCTTCGTGCGTCCGAAACCAAACTCGAGGTGTGCCACCGAGGTAAAAGACTACGTTGGCGAGCATGATAGTAGGGTCCCACCGGTTATTGCGGCTGACGTGTTCGTACAGGCTGATCCAGTCGTCGACGTCGTCCCCATCTTTGCCCGAGAATACGCCAGGATCACGAGGAGCAGGGAGAGTGATGTAGGTCGTCGAAGTGGCAGCAGGTGTCGGAGGAGGCTGAGTCGAATTGTCATCGCCGGGAGCCATGAAGCTAGGCTCGACGTACCGTCCACTGCGAAGCTCCGTGACGAGGTACAGGGAACGTCCACCTCCACCAGATATGTTACGTAAGAAGACGCAAATGAAAGCTATATACAAGTATATTTACAACGTAATACGCCGCACTTGGCCAAGAGGCAACAGCCCGCGCTAGCCTCCAATCGTCGTCGTCGTCTTCTTACTGCTCGCCTCTTCGTCATCGGTAATAGTATTCCGTAGCACTATATATATATATATATATATATATATATATATATATATATATATATATATATATATATATATATATATATATATATATATATATAGATATATACAGCGGGCCCCAACTATTCTGCACCAAGACATAAATATATACAAATGCTGCGTGGCTGGATCGAACCAAGGTAATACTGTGCCATCGCCTGTAGATAATCAGATTATTTCTTTCTATTCCACCTTAATATATATTAAGTCAAAGGATTATTCATAGTCTCAAATATAATTACATCAAAAGCGTCAATGAGAAAATTGAAGAGCAATATGAAAAACTCCGCATACAGCTTTCAGTTGTTCAATAGGTGCTGCATAAACTTGCTTTTGCGAGCGCGAAGGAAGCCCGCGAAAACACGCAAAGTCCCTCGAGCGGCGACTCGCGCGGCAAGTTTTTTTCCAATCTTTCCTAACTTTCCGCTTATGAACTGAATCGATATCAGTGGGTTTAGCTCCTTCGTTCTTTATTTAGCAAATACATTTAGGCAGCGGCTAATTCGTTACCTTTCTGACTCAGTAGTGTTCCACGCGCGGTCACTATCAGATTGTTTATATTCTGCCTGATCGCTCGCGGGTGTGCTCAGTTGCGATAAACTTGTTCTAGCTTAGAAGGATTCTGACGTAGATGGTATGTACGATGTAACAGATTGTGTCAAATACGTATCATAGCTAATCATTGCGCTTACTGTGTGGTCCGTCAGGAAACGATCAGCTTCGAACATTAGTGTGCTGTCGGTGTAGTGGCTGTCACCCACGCTCTGATGAAGCAGGCGTTAAGCACTGCCCATACGTAGGCATTCTCAGATCATGAACAGCAGGTTGCCATTATCCCTCAAGAGAAAAGTATATAATAGCTGTGTCTTACCAGTACTCACCTACGGGGCAGAAACCTGGAGGCTTACGAAAAGAGTTCTACTCAAATTGAGGACGACGCAACGAGCTATGGAAAGAAGAATGATAGGTGTAACGTTAAGGGATAAGAAAAGAGCAGATTGGGTGAGGGAACAAACGCGAGTTAATGACATCTTAGTTGAAATCAAGAAAAAGAAATGGGCATGGGCAGGACATGTAATGAGGAAGGACGATAACCGATGGTCATTAAGGGTTACGGACTGGATCCCAAGGGAAGGGAAGCGTAGCAGGGGGCGGCAGAAAGTTAGGTGGGCGGGATGAGATTCAGAAGTTTGCAGGGACGGCATGGCCACAATTAGTACATGACCGGGGTTGTTGGAGAAGTATGGGAGAGGCCTTTGCCCTGCAGTGGGCGTAACCAGGCTGATGATGATGATGATGATGATGATGATGATGATGATGATGATGATGATGATGATGATGATGATGATGATACGTAGGCCGATCCCGAAGAAATTGCAATGCCTGCCCGACCCGCAGCGGAGGTAAAGCATGCGTTATAGGCACTCCCCATACGTGGGCCGATCCCGAAGGTAGTGCAATGCCGCGCCGACCGGCGGCGGGGGTGAAGCAAGCGTTAAGCACTCCCCATACGTGGGCCGATCCAGAAGGTAGTGCAATGCCGGCCCGACCCACTGCGGAGATGAAGCAAGCGTTAAGCACTCCCCATACGTGTGCCGATCCCGAAGATAGTGCAATGCCGGCACAACCCGCGGCGGAGGTGAAGCAGGCATTAAGCACTCCCCATTTGGGGGCCGATCCCGGACATAGTGAAATTACTGGCCGACCTGCGACGGAGGTTAAGCAGGCGTTAAGCACTCCCCATACGTGGTCCGATTCCGAAGAAACTGCAATGCCGGCCCGACCCGCGGAAGAAGTCAAGCAGGCGTTAAGCACTTGCCATACGTGGGCCGAACCCGAAGGTACTGCCACGCCGGCACAACCCCTGTCGGAGGTGAAGCAAGCGTTAAGCGCTCGCAATACGTGGGCCGGTCCCGAAGGTTGTGCAATGCCGGGCCGACCTGCGGCGGAGGTGAAGCAAGTGTTAAGCGCTTGTCATACTTGGGCCGATAACGAAGTTAGTCCAATGCCGGGCCGACCCGCGGCGGAGGTGAAGCAGACGTGAAGCACACACCATACGTAGGCCGGTCCAGGAGATATTGCAATGCCGGGCCGACCCGCGGCAGATGTGAAACTGGCGTTAAGCACTCCTCATACGTGGGCCAATCCCGAAGGTAGTGCAATGCCGGCCCGAACCGCGGCAGAGGTGAAGCATGCATTAAGCACTCCCCATATGTGGGCGATCTCGGACATAGTACAATGCCTGGCTGACCTGCGGCGGAGGTGAAGCAGGCGTTAAACACCCTTCATAGGTGGGCCAATCCCGGAGATTCTACAATGCCGGCCCGACCCGCGGCGGAGGTGAAGCAGGCGTTAAACACTCGCCATACATGGGCCGATCCCGAAGGTAGTGCAATGCCGGCTTGCGACAATGCGCCTGTGATAACAATCGGCCGTCGTATGGCGAGTGCTTAACGCTTGCTTCACCTCCACTGCGGGTCGGCCCGGCATTGCAAAATCTCCGGGATTGGTTCACCTATAGGGCCTATTGGTCCACCTATGGGTGCATCTTTGGGCCCGCGCACGGGGAGTGCCTAACGCCTGCTTAACCTCCGTGTGTGTCGGCCCGGCATTGCACAATCTTCGGGATCGGCCCACGCATGGGGAGTGCTTAACGCTTGCTTCATCTCCGCAGTGGGTCGGGCCGGCATTGCACTACCTTCTGGATCGGCCCACGTATGGGGAGTGCTTAACGCTTGCTTCACCCCCGCCGCCGGTCGGCGCGGCATTGCACTACCTTCGGGATCGGCCCACGTATGGGGAGTGCCTATAACGCATGCTTTACCTCCGCTGCGGGTAGGGCAGGCATTGCAATTTCTTCGGGATCGGCCTACGTATCATCATCATCATCATCATCATCATCAGCCTGGTTACGCCCACTGCAGGGCAAAGGCCTCTCCCATACTTCTCCAACAACCCCGGTCATGTACTAATTGTGGCCATGCCGTCCCTGCAAACTTCTTAATCTCATCCGCCCACCTAACTTTCTGCCGCCACCTGCTACGCTTCCCTTCCCTTGGGATCCAGTCCGTAACCCTTAATGACCATCGGTTATCGTCCCTCCTCATTACATGTCCTGCCCATGCCCATTTCTTTTTCTTGATTTCAACTAAGATGTCATTAACTCGCGTTTGTTCCCTCACCCAATCTGCTCTTTTCTTATCCCTTAACATTACACCTATCATTCTTCTTTCCATAGCTCGTTGCGTCGTCCTCAATTTGAGTAGAACTCTTTTCGTAAGTCTCCAGGTTTCTGCCCCGTAGGTGAGTACTGGTAAGACACAGCTATTATATACTTTTCTCTTGAGGGATAATGGCAACCTGCTGTTCATGATCTGAGAATGCCTACGTATGGGCAGTGCTTAACGCCTGCTTCATCAGAGCATGGGTGACAGCCACTACACCGACAGCACACTAATGTTCGAAGCTGATCGTTTCCTGACGGACCACACAGTAAGCGCAATGATTAGCTATGATACGTATTTGACACAATCTGTTACATCGTACATACCATCTACGTCAGAATCCTTCTAAGCTAGAACAAATCTAAGCTAGAATCCTTTAAGCTAGCCGCGCAGGGAGGGCTGGGCAGTATCGAAAATACATGTATCTTAAATACCACCCTACAGGATGCTCTTTGGGTATGTTCTATCTGCATCACGACACGTACGGTAGGGAGGGTATCCGTACGTGTATTTTCGATCCACCAAGTCAAGTATCGTGTGTCTTACGATACACGATACACCCGTTGTATAACCAACGAAGACGCTCAGAGTTACTCAACGCGAGCATTTTATATTTGAGCGTATTCTAAGAGGCGATTATTCTTGCTAATTCACATTTCTAGCAAACAAACCGGACAGTGATAGGAAGAAAGCAAAACCCTGCAGTGCCATCGAGAACATCTGCACGTTCTAAATTTAGGCGTCTGTGACGCGAAATTCTCCAGCTTTCATGAATTACGCACTACATGTCCAAGTGTACGCGTTCCACCGCAAGCTGGAAAAAAATGGAGCGCATTTAATCCGGTAGAAAATTTGTAATTTCAGTAACGTCGCAAGTTGGGCGAGTTCGTTTCCGTTCGTAATGAAAGTGAATAGTGAAATCGTAATCAATCGTCATGCCGAAGAAGCTTCGTCATTATGTCGTATTCCTGATATGGTCGTCATACCTTCTTTGCCGTGCCGTCGTTAATGCAAGGGCATACAGCTGATCTAGTTATAATGGCTTTGCAATTGGCGATAGCAACTATACGGACGCTTAAGGACGCTTAAGGTCACGCCGTGAGTGTTGTCATTGTCGTGCTGTTCCGTTGACGGGGCGTGTGCGGACGTTTCCACCTAGTGAGCTGTACACTTCGGCCTCCGCTGACTGGCTCGAGCGGTTCCAGTAGGGAAGATACCGGCTGGGTACCTGTCTCCTTCGCACTGGAACCTCCGCCCAGCCAAAATCAGCACGTCAGCACCAGCCGATATAGACAGTCCACTGAGTGGACACTTTAAAAAATATACTTCCCGCAGTGGCGATTGAACCGCGGGGTATCACTTGCCATTGCCACGTACTCGCAGAAATTAGAGCTGAAACCTTTCGTACAGTTTCATCGAGAAGAGGGAGAACATCCTCTCGGGACTCAGGCTCGGGAGTACAAAGTCCCGCGCGGCAGCTTCTGCAATGCGTCTTGCGCGGGGGACTCACGCGCAATTAGTACAGCGTACGGCCGAAGCGTCAGTAAAAGCCTGTTATTTTTCCTACGGGTTTCTATTCTTTCAACCAATATCGCGGACAACTTTCTGTGGCAATGAAGGGAAAGCTGCGGAGGGAAAGCGCGCACAAGTGAGAGCACTTCTGAAAAGTGTCCCGCGTTTTCATGCTCGTTGGATTAAGCTGGTGAAGGGAAAACATAGGCGCCTTATTAGCGACAGTTAAATAATATGAAACACACCCCTCAATATAAATGCTTACTTATTTTGCGGGTTTTCCCCTCCGCGTCTGGGCATACGCCAAACTGTCACACGTGAAGGCTGCGTCGATTTAGCGTCTGCTGGAACGCCTCCAAGGCATCGAGGAGTGTGGACGCACTCGCATCACGCTCCGCAATTTCCCTGTTTTTCGTGTGGTCCAGTTCTTCGAACCTACGAAAAGTGCACCTCATCGTTTCCGGGAAGTCAAGCGGCAGCCAGGGAGGCCAGAATTTTGGCCCTTGGACCTTTTTTCACGGAAATACGACCAAGGGATTGCTACCTCCACAAGTGAGCCAGTGTAGGCCTACCGACGAGTAGCGAGCGGCGGCAGCCGCGACGCCGGCTGCGACTCCGCCACTGCCGCGACGCCGACGCAGATGGCGTCTCAAACTCCTGCGCGTTGTGCGAAAAGCGGTTCAGCGGGAAGAGCCTCGACCAGCCATGATTCCAACACCGAAGAGCACATGGATTGCACGGACATCCGACCGCACCAGGCGATGGCCACCGACGCAGGGATAAGCCCATCACCATCCACCATCAACAGCGGTGAGAATACGACGGACAAACGCATTCAAGACGCCCAAGAGGGATGGACCACAGTTGTGTCCGTCAGGGAAAGAAAAATGCAACGGAGAGAACGTGCGCAGGAGCACCGGAAGAACGAATCTCCAAAGAACGCAGACGAGCCAAGATTTCGCACGAGACGCAACGGGAAGAAACTACCACCCTTGCCAAAGGACGATTTCAAGGTCATTGTGAGACCGCATCAAGGACTCCCGCTTCGAGCAATTACAACTCCCGTGATGGCCCGTGCTATTATAGAGGCTTGCAATGAAAAGATCCAAGGTGAGCAGTTTCTGCTACGTATTAAGCCTGGATCGAACATTGTAATTGTTTCAACCCCAGAAAAGGAAGTCGCAAACACATTGCGCCAGATTACATCACTCAAGATAAATGGAAAGCCCCATGCGGTGAAAGCGTATGTAGCTCTGGGGGACGGAGCAGTTCGGGGGGTAATCCACGGACTCACCCCACATACGCCCTCAGACGTCCTTAAATCGAAAATCAGAGTGCGCACGCTGAATGTGGAAGTCGCTCACGCGCGAATGCTGGGGGACACTAAGAGTGCCGTCATTGTATTCTTCGGAAACCTAGTACCAAGATATGTGTACTACGAGGGAGGCGAAATGGCCTGCTATCCGTATCGAAATACAGTGCAAGTCTGCAAAACATGTCAAAGGGTGGGTCACAGAACTGATGTGTGCCCACAACCGGAACTGTGTGTGTGTAGGATTTGTGGAACGGCAGATCCTGCAGACGGACACGAATGTAACCCGAAGTGTGCCTCATGCGGTGAAGCCCACCTAACGGGGGACCGAAGCTGCAGAAAGCGTCTAAAACCGGTCCGCCGACCAGAACCGTCGTCAGGACGCCAAGAACGGAAGCCATCAAAGGAACGCAGCCTCAAGCGTAAACAAAGGTGGTTCGAGTCGGAGGAAGAAGAGCACGGATATACCTCGGAAGGATCTATTCCCTTCGACCAGGAAAATTTCCCGGAAGTACACCGTCAAGAAACCGGGCGGGGACCAGAGAAGTCCAAGATGAAGAACGCAACACCTCAACACCCTCAGTCCAGGGAAACCATTGGCCAACCACAAATGGCAGCACCAAAGGTAAGCTGGGCGCAAGTTGCAGCTCCCACTGCACAACATCATGCGAATCACAAATCGGTAGCGGATCAGAAACTTATAGAAGAAAATAGATCACTAAAAGCCAGTCTGGCAGAATTGAAGAAAGAGATGGCTGCCCTTAAGCAAACAATACACGACCTCGCAAACAAAACAAAAGAAGCGTCTACAACACATGTTAGTAAACCGACACCAACACCAGAAGAGCCCATAGGCAAGCAGCTGGAAACAATCACACATCAAGTACAGATAATGTTCGCAGAATTGCGTGCTCTTAAGAGACACGTAGACGACTCCCTAAGCTGCATCAAAGTAACCACACGAAAACGCACTAATGATAGCCCAGGAGCTCCTACCCGTCGTCCTAAAGTGATAGAGACGACGGATAGCGATAGTACCATTCATGGCTGACACGACACACAGAAACACTGAAAACCTTGAGGTATGGCAGTGGAATTGCCGTACGTTACGTAACAAACATGCTGCCCTTGCACAATATATACAGTCAGCGCCAGTCCTACCCGACATTATATGCCTACAAGAAATTGGGCAAATTACACAAAAACTAAAAGGATACGAGACGTATTCCAATCCTGATTATCCTAGGGTCGCCAGCTTTGCGAGAAAAGACCTGGCCCTCAGCGTCACGTATATGCCACAGCACGACACACAGCATCAAATACTAACGGTGTGGCCATACAAAAGAAATAAAGCCAAGACTGTAATCGTAAATATATACAGTCCTCCTCGAGAGCGAGCACCATGCTTCGATACCCTACTAATTTATGCAATATCAGACATGGAGCGAAAAGACAAGCTGCTAGTGGTTGGTGACTTCAATGCACCACACTCCGCCTAGGGTTACAACAAAGACTCAGTGAAGGGAAAATCACTAGTTGAGACGAAAGATCGATACGGGTTAGAACTCATTACAATACCGGGGTGTTACACACGTTTAGGCAATAGTGTAGCGGCGGATACAACCCCAGATCTAGCTTTCTCGAGCCATCCAGGGGAGACGCGGTGGACAAATCTGGAGGAAAATTTGGGCAGTGACCATAACATTGTCTCGATAGGTATCAATTCCCCCAAAATCCGTCGCTCCCTAGGGAGGGCTTGCATTACAGACTGGACTGTATATCGAGATAAACAAGAGCAGCTCATTTTCCCAGAAGATATTGAAACCTGGGTGGAGCAAATACGCGAAACACACGAAAGAGCAACGAGGGAGATTGCTACAACATCGGATATAACAGCGGTAGACAGCCGCCTCATACATTTATGGGAAGCACGCAGAAGCCTGACGAGACGATGGAAAAGACAAAGATTAAATAGAAAGCTCAAAATACGTATAGCTCAACTAACACAGGAGGCTAATGCTTATGCACAAACACTAGAAAACAATAATTGGCACCAATTCTGTGAATCTCTACAAGGAACCTTACACACAAAAAATACATGGGCCATTTTGAGAAGCATGATAGATCCTGCAAGTACAAAAACAGCGACGAACCGAGATCTGCGATTGCTTGAATGCGAATTTCGAGACGCTGACACCCATCTCCTACACACACTAGAAGACATGTATATAGGAGCAAATTCCACGCAAAACCATGATACTCCCACATATTTAGGAAGGAACAATGAGGAGCTAGATGCCTCTATATCGGTGGCAGAGGTTTTCGCGGCAGCGCAAACTTTCAAGAAAAATACGGCGCCTGGACCGGACAAAATAACAAACGCCATGATTCGCAATCTTAGCCTCAATGCTTTAACAGGGCTAACAGATCTTTTTAACAAACATGTATGGACTGAAGGAGGTCAAATTCCACAGGCATGGAAGCATGCAGAGATAATTCTAATACCGAAACCAGGGAAACCGAGGGACATAAAAAACCTCCGACCCATATCCCTTACCTCATGTCTGGGTAAGCTTTTTGAGAAGGTTATACAGATGAGACTCACTAGGTACATAGAAAACAACAACCTTTTCCCGGAAACTATGTTCGGCTTTAGACAGCATATGTCGGTACAGGATGTGTTTCTCCTACTGAAAGAAGAAGTATTAAACACAGAGAGAGGAAATGCAGACAGATTCATAGTAGCATTAGATATCCAAAAAGCTTTCGATACCATCTCGCACGAAAGCATTTTAACGGAACTATCGAACATGCACTGCGGACAGCGTACTTATGAATACATAAAATCCTTTCTAGACAACCGTACAGCCACGATAGGGCTAGGATCCACCCGCTCAGATGTTCTACAGACCCCCAAAAGAGGAACGCCGCAAGGTTCAATTCTTTCACCGCTACTCTTCAATATAGGGATGAAAGGACTAGCGGTGAAACTACAACGGATCCCAAACTTAGGACATGCGATTTATGCGGACGACGTAACTCTCTGGACCGCAAAGGAATCTCTAGGGGAACGTCAGGAAACCCTCCAGAAGGCAATTGGCATTGTTGAGGATCATGTAACACAAGCTGGCATGAATTGCGCCCCGGAGAAGTCTGAACTAATCCGCGTAAGAGCGCCTTATACACGAAAGGACGATAGACTTCCGATAAAGCTTGCTCTGGGAGGTCAAACTATACAGGAGGTATCTAAAGCTCGAATACTAGGACTATGGATACAGGAAAATGGAGCAGTAGGGCACACGATCGCAAACCTCCGGAAAACGGTTAACAGCGTGTCTAGAATGATAAACAGAGTAGCAAGAAACAGAAAAGGCTTCAAGGAGGAAGAGACGATAAGGCTCGTACAGGCATTTATCATAAGCCGTGTAACCTTTGGCCTTCCTTTCCAAAAAGTCTCAAACTTAGAGGAAACTAAAATAAACGCCCTTATACGCACAGCTTATAAGGCGGCGCTTGGTCTACCGATTTGCACTAGCACGACCCTTTTTAATGCAATGGGTATTAGCAACACGTTTGAAGAACTCGTGGCTGCAACACTGCTCGCACAACGAGAAAGGCTCAATTCCACGGAGCAAGGTCGAACACTTCTCCGTCGATTAGGGTATCCACTCAGACCGGCACATTGTAACGACCAAACAGAACTACTCCCACCGAACATACGAGCGCAGATCTCTGTGTCCCCAATCCCTAAAAACATGAGCGAGAAATACCACAGACAACGGCGCCTTGCACGGGCCAGGACACTCGAACGCAGGTTCGGTAGAAATCCGGAGGTTTATTACACGGACGCGTGCAAACAGGATAGCAAAACTTTCACTGTGGTAGCCACAAACGCACAAACTACTATTTCCGCAACAGTCAGAACAGGGTCGGTGGCCACAGCAGAGGCTACTGCGGTGGCTCTGGCTATACGTGACGCTGAAAATAGAGCACGTTCTGCGGTAATACTAACCGACTCGCAGTAGGCATGTCGCCTTTTCATGGCAGGCACCCTGCCCAAACTCACCGTCAAAATCCTAGGAAGAAATCTCACGGAACACCACGCTATTACGTGGTGTCCGGCGCACGCCGGAGTGCGCGGTAACGAGAGGGCGGACCGCCTCGCTCGAGAATATAGCATCCGAGCGACGGAACGCACTCTCGTAGAATCTCCGATCACAGCAAAAGATATCTTGGAGGCACAGAGACGAGGAAGGCAACGGTATAGCTTTCCAGACACATCCTTGGACTCAGCGCAAATGCGGGACTGGCGCCGACTACAAACCCGTACGTACCCACACCTACTCCTACTACACCACATACACCCCACCCGGTATCCCAACACTTGCCCTTGGTGCGGAGGGCGGCCATCTCTTGACCATATCACATGGTCGTGCCAGAGTCGGCCACAAGAAATCCAATCACCCCTTATGGGGCAAAATTTCAACAGTAGGCAGTGGGAGGTGTGGCTAGCCAGCACGGTGCGGGAGGACCAACTGGCCCTTCTCGACCAAGCCCGGCGTGCCGCGATCGCCAGTGGGGCCCTGGACTGAGGGACCCACCCACTGGACCTGAGTGTGATTTTTTTTTCTTTTTTTAAATAAAAGTTTTATACTACTACTATTAGCGTCTGCTCCGGGCAACCAAGTGGTTATGGGTATGACCATCTGGATCGAAGACTAGTTGACGTCAAGTTTATCCCCAGTTTGCAAAAGTCCCAACGAACTCTCTTTGTTAAAAGACCGTTGCTGCTGATGTGTGTCCCTGCATAACCCATTGCGTTCTGCGCTGTGCAAACAAGACTAGAGAAGCCTTCTGATGAGAATCCTGCAGGGAGCCAGTGCAGCTTAGAAGCCTGTGTAGTGAAACCTTCACTCGATGCCGCAAGTTTCGCTGGCTCCAATGACACATGGTTGTCCCTTTTCTGATCGGATACATGTAACAATAGTATTTTTCAACGAGAAATTAGCGACATTGAATGACGTATGATACATCATGTGTGTTTAACTGACGTGCCACAGCGAACTTGCTTTTAGAATACATCTAACAATACTATTTTTCAACGACAAATTAGCGGCATCGAGTGACGCACGAAACATAATTTTTGCGTAACTGTGCTTTTTTTTCTGTGGGCCTATTTGGTTATATGTTAGTGAGTAAGGACTCGGACACTAAGAATGTGTCGTGCATAGACCCTTTCACTGTTTCCAAACATATAGGCCCTGGACGGATTCCGGCTTTGCTCTTGACGTAGTCCGCTAAATTTAGCGAGCAAGAAAAGCGTTGGCTGCGATATTAAAGCGAAGCTGCATACCTCTACTGTCCAAGGAAATTTTCGTGTCGTTGGCGAGGTAAGAAAAAAACCCATACGTGGGCCGATCCTGGACATACTGCAATGCCTGCCCCACCCGCAGCGGAGTTGAAGCAGGCGTTAAGCAGTGCCTAAATGTGGGCCGATCCCGGAGATAGTGCAAAGCCGAACCGAACCGTGGCGGAGGTGAAGCAGGAGTAAAGCACTCCCCAAACGTGGGCCGATCCTGAAGGCATTGCAATGCCGGCCCGACCCGCGGCGGAGGTGTAGCTGGCGTTAAGAGGAAGCTTTAGATCGGGCCCGACTCCGACGAGGCATATTGAATTTGTTGCATTTGAGAGAGAAAGCTAAAATCTAGTGACTGCTGGAAGCCGAATTTTGATTTAGTACTCGAATTTTGCTAAAAAGATTTTCTAATATTCGACCGCTTGAAAGAAACAGAAGCACAATTAAGGTTTGCAAATGCATAGCTCTTCATCAAGAACAGATATCGCATTTCTGTAAACAGTATCCATTAGATGATTCAAAGCGGACAAATACCATGTGTCATTTTACATCTTACAAGAACTTTTCTTGTAAGATGGGTTCTGCAAAAGCTGCATTTCCATATTACAAATTTTGTTTTTAGATTCATGTATAGCATATCAATTTTGTCAACTTTAGATGTACTATTAGACGCAACTCACAGAATTGTATTATCCTTTTTTGTTGTTGAGTTAGGGTTGTAAACTTGATAGTTTCTTTTCTTGAATATATTCGATTTTTGCCAATTTTTAATAAAATATTGACGACGTAACTCAAAAATTCGAAAGAAGCAGTCACTTGTTTTTCCTTTAAATACAACAAACCTCGTCATATTTGGTGCTGTGGTTGCCGAGAAAAAAGAATTCTCCTTTTACATGTATTTAGATAGGAGCACCCGACCTAAAGCTTCCTCTTAAGTACTCCCGATACGTGCGCCGATCCCTAAGGGAGTGCAATGCCGGGCCGACCCTCGGGGGAGGTGAAGCTGGCGTTAAGCACTCCCAATACGTGGGTCGATCCCAAAGGCAGTGTAATGCCGAGCCGACCCGCGGCGGAGGTGAAACAGGCGTTAAGTAGTCCCCATACATTAGACGATCCCGGAGAAAGTGCAATGTCGGCCAGACCCGCGGTATAGGGGAAGCATCCGTTAAGCACTCCCCATACGTGGGCCGTCCCCGAAGGTAGTGCAATGCAGATCAGAGCCGCGGCGGAGGTGAAGCAGTCATTAAGCACTCCCTATACGTGGGCCGAACCTGAAGGTAGTACAATGCCTGGCCGACCCGCAGCGGAGGTGATGCCGGCATTAAAAAATCCCCAATGTGGGCCGATACCGAAAAGAGTGCAATGCGGGCCCACATGCGGCGGATGTGAAGCTGGCGTTAAGAACTCCCGATACGTGGGCCGATCCCGAAGATAGTGCAATGCCTGTCCGACCAGCGGCGGAGGTGAAGCACACGTTAAGCACTGTATACCCATACTTGCGCCGATACCGACGATAGTGCAATGCCGGCGCGAACCGCGCCGGAGGTGAAGCAGGCGTTAAGCACTCCCCACACGATGGCTGATCCCGAAGGTAGTGCAATGCCGGGCCGACCCATGGCGGAGGTGAAGCTGGCGTTAAGCACTCCCCATACGTGGGCCGATCCCGAAGATAGTGCAATGCCGGGCCGACACACGCGGAGGTTAAGCAGGCGTTAGGCACTCCCCGTACGCGGGCGGATCCCGGAGGTAGCGAAAAGCCAGGCCCATCCGCAACGGAGGTGCAGTTCGCCATCAAGGGGCCCACATACACAGCTTGGCTGGTCATCCTCCTTCACAGAGTCGTCATGGTCGTCATTCCTTTCTTGCCGTGCCGTCCTAATTATAAGGGCATACTGCTGAGTTAGTTAGAGTAGTTTGGCAATTGGCGATAGCAATTATACGGACGCTTAATGGGCAATCACGCCGTGAGCGCTGCCATTGTAGTGCTGCTCCGCTAACGGGGCATGTGCGGATCTGTCCACCTAGTGGGCTGTCCATTTCAGCCGCCGCTGATTGGCTGGAGCTGTACCAGTGGTGAAGAGACTCTCCTACGCAGTGGAACCCCAGCCCAGCCAAAATCGGCACTTCAGCACCAGCCGAAATGGACAGTCCACTGAATGGACACTTAAAAGCATTCTTCCCGCAGTGGCGACAGAACCGCGGTGTCGCGCTTGCCATTGCCGCGTACTCGCAGAAATTAAAGCGGGAACCTTTCATACATATTCATTGAGAAGACCGAGAACATCCTCTCGGGACTCTGGATTACAAAGACGCGCGCGGCAGATTCCGCAACGCTTTTACGCGCAAGCGTACATTCCCCGTTTGTGAAATCGGCAATACTCGAGAGTTTTAGAAGAGGGGCCCCAATGGTTTGGGACCCCAAAGAACTTTGCGGGTGTTAGCGTTAGGGTACGCAGGAGTGAAGAGTGTTAGAATAGGGCTTTGAGTTTGAGGTTAGCGTCTTGCACTGACAGCGCCACTACGGCGTCAATGAAAAGCTATTAGAAATAAATAAGTATACCATATCATAATAAGAATAGCAATTTTGACTTGCGTGTATTCGCGTTTAATTACAATTTAGAGGTTATTCTGTAAGCAGCAAACAATTAGTTGCGCTTAGTTTTGAGCAAGCCAACTTTACGTGCCTTCGGCAGCCAAGCTTAGCCGTGTTAGGCCTACGAGCCTTAAAATGACAGTGACAATTATGTTTATTTGCATCAGTACATCAGTACATGACGCGAGTGGCATGCAGAAAAGGCTTTCACATGGACAGCTTGACGAAGCCGCAGGCCCCCGCATCCACAATCGAATTCGGAATCAGCCGCGTCTAATGACTCAATCTTCATAACACAGGCTAGTTGAGAGAAAGCGATAACCGCAGTCACTTCTGCTAGCTTGCGAACTTCACGCGTTACCACGAATCGTACCCAGTTTGGTGCTGGGTTAGAGCCGTCGCTTCGATGGGTGCCGCCATGTTTGCTGTGCTTTCGGGGCTGCTATTTGGGCTCCCGCTGAATCGGTGAAATAACGTTCCCAAGGCAACACCCAAACGCAGTTAGCGTCTCGCGCATGCGCAGTGGCTTCGACGCTATTTCCTTGGGGCCCCTATTCTAAAACTTTCTATTATCACTGTCACCGCGAGAGAAGCGAGCGTAGGAGGAAGAAGACGTCTGGAGGTGGAGAAGAGAAATGGCGCGCCGAGCGGAGACGCCGTGAACATGCACAGCGAGCCCGGCAGCGTCGAATCACATACGGAAATGGCGCGAACGCTACGTTGAGCTCGACGGCGAGCCACAAGGACAGCACCCGTCGTTGACATCGGCGGCTTCACCTCTCCGCGTTGCCGCTGGTGCTCAGTGAGCACATTACCCTTACATTCTAGTACACTGCACTACGGGTTCTCTGTGCGCTATGCATGTACCGGGTTGGTCGCGTGATCGAGAGGCGGAGCGCGAGTCGACCGACTCCGAGGTCGTCGCCAGGCGCCGGGCACGAGCCGAGCAAGTCCGGCGAAAGCTGCGGCTTTGGCGTGTCCGGGAGATTCCCGAGGAATGTGCTAGGCGGCTTGCGACAATGCGCGTGTGATAACAGTAAGCCTTAAAAAAAAAAGACGGCAACACTTTCACTCAATCAAAAATTCGTAAAACATTCGTAAATCTTTCTACGCGCAATGCAAAAAAAGGGAATAACACCCATAGGGTTGCGCGTAACCGGCGTTCACGCAGTGAAACGTCACTAAACTGTTGCGCGGGGGCCCACGCGATAGCCAGGACATTATGGCGACGCCAATTCGTTCTCCTTGAAAAGATCTGGCTTGCTGGGAGTGCTGACGAATTTCAGTGCGCACATGTTGCGAGTATGCTCGTCTATGTGGAAGACAAGTGGAGGCCAAGTTGTTCCCCAGCTTACAAAAGTCACCACGAACGTTCTTTGTTAAAAGACCTATGCTCTTCACGGTGTGCCTTTTAAAGACAGCTTGCGTTCTGCGCTGCGCAGCAAGGTTAAAGCAGCCTTCTGATCAGAATCCCTGCAGACATCCAGAGTAGCTTAGGTGGCTGTGTAGTGAAGCCTTCATTCGATGCCGCCCTTTCAGTTGGGTCAATGACAATCGGCGTCACGGTTTGGTTGTAATGATATTTAAGCTACGGAGGCCAAGCGCGCACAATTGAGAGCGCTTTCGTAGTAACTAGTCCGACATTTTCTTGCGGGTCAGTTTAATATGTGGGAGAAAAAAACTCAAACTCGTTGTAAAACACACCACTGAGTGTCGGAGTTGGCATACTTTTGCGGCTTTTCCTTTCCGCGTTTGGGCAAACGCGAAAGCATCGCACGTGGAGGCAACGTCGATTCCCCGAGCGTCTGTTCTGAGAAACCAAATTACACGTTGTCGGACTACTCGGCGCATTAACACGCATATGTTGAAACTGCGCCTCCATAGCTTTCCTTTCACTGCCATAGAAAATCGTCAGCGAATAATGATGATGGTGATGATCAATTTTACGGCCGCTCCCACGTCGGGACAGAGGCGCCGAGCCTCTCCGCCGCGTCGCGGGCCCGTTGGACAGCCCATAACTGTTCTTCGAGGTTGGGGCTGTGTAGGGCAGCATCCCAGCGTGAAGAAGTGTTACTTTCATCGCCGCGTAACGCGGGACATCGCCAGAGCATATGTGAGGTAAGTTCGCTCAGTCATTGCATAGTGCACATGCTGCCATATATTAGGAGACACGTATTGCATACCATTTTTTTGTGTGTTCTCAGCTGTCTATATATATATATATATATATATATATATATATATATATATATATATATATATATATATATATATATATATATATATATCCTTTACAGGCCCTATGGGGGCATTGTGTAAGGGGTTACAAAATCAAGGGAAAAAAAAAAGAAGAGTAAACAGCCTTCTAAAGTGTAATACAAAAGATATGCCTCAATGCAGAGCTCATCAGCATTACTACCAAGATCAAAACATGAAAAAGGAACAACTGAAGTAATGAAAGGCCACAAAGGTACACTTAAGGAAATAACACGAGTATAACTCAACGTAATAAGGTACTAATACTAGAAAGTAAAATACACGAAAAATGAACATATCAGGGAGTACAATTCTTGAAGGAATATTTAGGGAAACAGACGCAAAAAAGCGATAATATATACAGCGCATACAAGTGAACACGTGACGCAGCATAAAATAGCAATTCATAAGAGCGAGATAGCAATGCATTAATAAAAAAAAAATAATCACAAGAAGCTCGAAGCACATTGCCAAGTGTAAGAAACAGGATAAAGTGATTTGTAAGTGCTATTATGAAAAATGCTCGTGTAGGAGATGACGAAATTTTTCTTGATCTGACTCGGAAGCAATGTGATCAGGCAGATTGTTCCACAAGCGAATGGCCGTAGGGAGTGCGGAAAAGTTAGAATTATATATATATATAATTATATATATATATATATATATATTATATATATATATTATATATATATATATATATATATATATATATATATATATATATATATATATATATATATCGGGTCATTCTACGGAGACCAAGTAATACTTTTAAAAATTTGCCATGTTTAAACCAAGTTTGTCGAGCGACAGCACGATTTTGTTTGCTTTGAGAAAGGACCAAAACTAAATGCGATCGTCGTTATTCGTTGGAGTAGTATATATATATATGCATGGTTAATCAATAGGGGTGGGCAAAGTTCCTCAACCATGGTAATGGCCTAATGAGCAGACGCTGCTCGGCGCCGTTAGCAACTACCGCATCTACAATCGCACCATCAGACAACACAACACACAGACGCTGCTCGGAGCGGCAGCAGCAGCGAGCGAATCGAACCTTCATGCTGCGTCTCGCTTCAACGCGAGGCGTCGAAAGCAGGCCCGAAAGCATAGCGCATACGAAGCTACCAGCACTCGGCGCACTTTTTCCACATAGCATATCGCTTTTAAGATATGGGAGCCCACGTGGCGTACGAAGCAGCCGCCGGTAGTGGCAGGCTAAGTACCAGTTTGACCTTGGCTGAGCTTGGAAGGACAGATTTACGGAACCAGGCGCATTCTGGGTTTGTACCAGGAGTAGTAAACCTAACGCTCTAAAAGAGCCGTTTTGATATAGAAGGACGGTTCCTTCGGATACATACCGTCCGCGGTGACGACCACGGGGTGGCGGGTAATACGTGGTAATTACTCTAATTTTTAAAAATCTGATGACTATTCAATCTTTAGTGTAAGCGGGCTTATCGTACTTGGGAAATCGAAGCAAGCTATCCGCACAAGCCATATAAACTTTTGGATCTGGGAAGGAACACAGACATACAATCGGTTAACCTTCCTGCCTTCCTCCTTTCCTCTCTCTCTCTCTGGATCTGGGAATAATGGGGTTGCCCGCGGAACTGTGGCACGACGAATTTCGGCTGTCAGAGCGGGCGAAACCGAAACTGTGGGACTGCAGCAGGCGCAAAGCCGCACCCTTCGAGGCGACGTTCTGCGCTTACGTCACCCGGCAGCGGGGCAGCCAGCGCCCTGCTGGCTCCGTACTCCTCGCTGTGCCTCTGGTGAAATAATGTGCAGCAACTGCCTGTGCTTTGCGTCTCCTAAAGCAGGAAATGTGTCCGCATGTGACCTGTCGTGCGCAGACGTCTTCACGGTAACCTGTTGCCATGGCATCCTATATACTATGGCTGCGGCAATATACCGCTCAGTGCCGCAGTATACCGCTCTGTACCGCAGTATACCTCTCAGTAGCGTCGTGTTCGGTTTCTGTTTGGGAGCTCGCACAGCGGTGGCCATATGCGCCTTCTCCGTACGGCGCGCCCATGGTTCCGCAGTGTTTCGCAGCAGACGACTCGGCAGTATCCCTGCACTTCCTGACGTCGCACAAGCCATGCCAAAATGGCGGCCGCTTTCTCATGGCAGAAGTACATTTCTATAGCCCATTGCAGTACGCGGGTTTCAAGCTAAAATTTCCGGTTAATATGTTAATTGAGAGCCGAATACCTTTGTGCGGGCATACTGTCATGTACAACGATGTAGTTGGAATAGTTGGATGACCATCCTATGGCCCTTGTACCAAATAGCGGGCGTCCGCCCGCGTCGATTTCCTTGAAAAAGTAGGTTTACCTGCGGCACTAGTATCTCAAGGACGGCAAATGGGGTGAACCAAAACAAAATGCGATGGTCATTATTCGTTGGAGGAGTATGTATATGTATGGTCAATCAATAGGGCTGGGCAAAGTTCTTCAACCATGGTAATCGCCTAATGAGAGCAGACTCATGCCGTCAGCGCCCTCTATGGCTCTTTCGTGGATGGTCGATGGCCAGAAAACCGGTTGGTGCGGTGCATGAGGGTGGCGAAGGAGCCGGGCGAAATTACGTGGCCCCGCCTCGCGGCGGCAGAAGCAACGGAGTTCCGCCTTTCCACACAACTGTCACAACGGCAACGCACAGGCCCCGCTTTTGTCACGCCACATGGGCCAGCTAACGAACCCGATAACGTACAAACCATGGACACCCTAACGCCCAACAGTGGTAAGCTTCGCAATACAGCATCGACTCGCAGGACCTGCTCGATCTGGTCAGGAGAGCGCGCCGGGCTCATGGAGTCATGGACCGAGTGTTTCATTGCCAGCCGAAGCCTGGCGGCGAGGAGCGCCCCAGTGCCGATTTATTACGCCAATAAACTTTCTCTACCTCTTTTTCTCAATGAACCTTTTTCACGCAAGCCTATAGGTCACTGTGCAATGTGTGCCTATTGGTGTACGTCAATCTTCAATGAACCACTTCAAGAGGAAGCTTTAGCTCGGGCCAAACTCCGACGCGGCCTATTCAAGTACATGTAAAACGCAAAAACGTTTTTATGAGATCACCCCTGGACCGATTTTGATGAAATTTGTTGCATTTGAAAGAGAAAGTTAAATTCTAGTGACTGTTGGAAGCGGAATTTCGATTTAGGGCTTGAATTTTCTTAAAACGATTTTCAAATATTTGACCGTTTGAAAAAAATAGAAGCACGAAGTTTACAAATTCATAGCTCTGCATCAAGAACCGATATCGCGGTTCTGTAAACGGCATCCATTAGATCATTCAAAGCGGACAAATTCAATATGTCATTTTACAACTTACGTGAATTTGTTACGTTGGTTACAACGCTTTTGCAAAAGTTGTATTTCCCTATTATTAATTTTTTTTTATATTTAAGTGTAACATATCAATTTTGTCCGCTTTAGATGTACTATAGTAGATGCAATTCACAGAATTGTATTGTGATTTTTTGTTGTTGAGTTACAGAGTTCTAAACTTGATAGTATCGTGTTTAGAAAATTTTTGCAAATTTTTAATAAAGAATTGATGACCTAACTCAAAAATTCGAAACCAACAGTCACTAGATTTTCAGTCTGCCTTTTAAATGCAACAAACCTCGTCAAATTTGGTGCAGTAGTTGCCGAGAAAAACGAATGCTCCTTTTACATGTATTTAGATAGGAGCACTCGAGCTAAAGCTTCCTCTTAACGCTAAATTGGGTCACTGGGTTCGTGACATTGGGTATGTGCCACTCTTGAATCAAGTTCTGACGCCATCTCCGGTCACTATATATATATGTATATATATATATATATATATGTGTGTGTGTGTGTGCGTGTGTGTGTGTGTGACTCTTAAGCGAACTTCTTCCACGTCAACTTCGGTCACAGGATATGTGAGACTGGGTATGTGTCACTCTTTAGAGCACTTAATTAGACGCCAACCTGGGTCACAGGTTATACGCCGCTCTTCGATGAGCCTGTTGACGCCAACTTAGGCCACTAGGTATGTGCAATTGTCGGAGAAGGCAAATGTCCTGCGCGTTCAATCCCCCTGGTGGGTTCGAGGCGTACGTACGTTGAGGTCACACCTATAGTTACAGCTCTGTCTTTCACTTTATCAGCAGATATAGTTTTCCTTACTTTGTCTCCCATTTTTCTTCATAAGAACAGATATCCTATCACGATATTGCGTTAAGTATTCTGAGACTCTCTTCTAATGAAACCGTGTACATGGTATGCCATCTGGCAGGTAATCGGCATCACCATCATCGTGGCCAAATTTGATCACAATCATTGCAACAACCGCCAGCACCGTTGCAGGCCCGCCAACGGCTCGGCGCTGCCGCGTCCACGTCTCCCGCCAGTGCGACAGAACCTGCCGGCCGGCCCAGCTGTGGTACGCGTCAAGACATGCGGTCAGCGTGAGGCAAGCGCCGGTACGCTTGCCTCCGGTGGACTTGCTTTATGTCCAATACAATCTCCACGCTATACAAGGGCCCGGCATGGCAAAGACCACGACATGGCAAACACAGACGGCACTCCTCCTGCTGCTGGCGCTCGCGCTGCCCTGTCTGTGCTCTGCGGGGTCGGCGAGCCCTCGAAGACGGCGCGAGGTCTACAAACGCGCTCGGCCGCCGGGAGGAGACAACGACGGCGGTAGACCAATCACGGGCCTCCAGCTGGTTACCGCTGGAAGCGACGACACCGGCACCAGACTTAACGGCACCGCCGCTAGGCCTAAAAAGCGACGGCCGCGGCTCCTGGACGTCGGCCGGCTCTTGCAGCTGGTCCTGTCGCCGTACAGGAACGCCAGCGATCGCCACCGAGGCGGCGGAAACAAGTCCCAGCATCGAGATCACCCGGTGATGAGCCGGCGCATCGACGCGTCCATGGCCGAACTGGTGGCCGTGCAGACGTTCGACGGGGACGTCGTCTGGATCGACGCCAAGTTCGTCAACGACTCGCACGGCGCCACCCGTAGGCGACGTCACCGGACGAGGCCATACAGCGTCGAAGAGAGGCTCTTGCTCGTCATACCATTGGTCGCCTTCGTGCTGCCCTTCCTCATTTGGCTCAGCTGCATGGTGATCTGCGTCGTGAGAGCCTCTGTCAAGGAGCCGTACTGACAGAACAGACACGCACTGGCCGCCGCAACAGCGACGCAAGTGCAACGAAGGGTCATGTCGCAAGTGCTGTGGCAAGAAGCGCAGTTTAGGGAAAGGCCCCGTTGTCCACGTGGTCCTATGATACTGTCGGGCGCAGTGCTTTAGCTCTTTTCCGGCAGCGTTCAGGAGCTTCGGAGTGAGCGTGACAGTTTTGCTGTTCCCTGCCTCTTGAACGTAAAGCGCTGTGCAGATCACTGCTAGCCGTGGGGAAAAGTGGCTTTACATTGTATGCAGCCTTTCACACTTTCCAATACACTGCAAGTAGTGAACCAGGAAGTCCTACGTACTGGTCTCTTCTCGATAACCTACTGGTCTGTCCGCATGTGTCCGTAGCCGTGGTGCTTGCAGCACGTGAACAAACGAAAAAAGCCTTGGCCGTAATTGCACATTCTAACCGATCGTTGTCGTGAACTCTGTATGGAAACGATAGACAAAAGGCTTCGCCATAAAAGAAATGCATTAAAATTAATGGTTACGCGATTCCATTCTTTAGTCTATACGTAATAAGTGCGGTAGGGCAGCATTGCAAGCGTGCGGGAGTTATACATGGGCGACATATAATGAACGAGTGCGAAGCAGTGGCGAGAGCGATATAAAAAAACATGAAGGAAAGAAAAAAGCGATTTTATGCGATTTCCTGCTGATTACTACATGTATCTAGTAATCCGTCGGACTTATTCATATAAATATCCGTAAAAGTATGAATAATATTGAGCCCTGTTTTGTAAGTATTTCTTACTGCTTGTTCTCTTCCTTCTTTTTTAAAAATTGGAACCAGCTTGAATTTGTTCGTGGACTGTCTGCACAAATAAAATCGCTTATTGTGAATTTGTCGTTGCATATTCTACACCTAGGCAAATTTTGCCGTGCAATAGTTTGTTTTATACAGGGCGTTTCAGCGACGACTGTCTCTATTAAAATGGGCAATACTCGCTGCCGGTCAATTAATTCAAAACAAGGATGGACGAAAGATAAAAAAGCTCCCTGTCACATCATATTTAGCGTACTGCGTAATTAGGAATCGCAATCTGTTACAGTCATCGATGGTAGGCCACCGTGTTCAGCTAGCGTTTGGTTTGTGCTTGTCAATCGCACCCGGCTCGCACCGCCCACTCATTCGCTCGGCATGCTCTTGAGCCACACAAAGACAGTTTTCATATCCAACACAGAATTCTAAGTCCACAGCACAACTTTTTTTAAATTATTTGTTCCAGGAGCACCGCGCAGACGCATCACTCCTCGTCAGCAGCACGGCACACATCGCACGGGACGCTTTCCCACCAGACGCGCTACGGCGCAGCGATCACGTCAGAGGCGTCCCGCATCGGACGCTGCACCTAGGAACCGCGCTGTGAGCGGAAAAAGGAGCCGCTTCGCCTAAACACGAGAGTTCGAGTGACGCACGCTGGAAGTTGGAAGGGGAGAGAGCGAGAAAACTTATTAAACGCAAGGGTATTGGGGCATCCTCGCACTGGTCCCCGCACGGCCCCAATGCGCTCAAACGAGACGAAGGGAAGAAGCGGGCGAGTGGCGTGCCACCTGTCGGGGCAGCGCCGTACATTGCGAGGAGGGGGTCTTCTGTGTTTGCCGCAAGATGGCTCTGCGTGTGCGCCAAGCGCAGAAGAAATGTAGCGGGAACGTACTTCGCAACTCGTTTAACTGCGACTTCTGTAGTTTACATGCTCATAATTACCGATATACACCGCAGTATAACTTTCTACAGCACGTTTCTAAGGCAACACCGCATTCACTAGAGGCGCTTTTGTCCCACTTTGAACCATCGAACTCATGGCTGAGCCGGATCAGTGTGGTGTGATAAGAACGGCTCAGCCATTGTCTAGTTATTTTTTATGACCATGTAATACTCACACTGTATTTTCTTTTGCCAAGCCGGTAATAAAAAATAAAAAAAACTCATGGCTGAGTGGTAGCGTCTCTGTCTCACACTCCGGAGACCCTGGTTCGATTCTCACCCAGCCCATCTTGCAAACTTTTTTTAATGAATTGCCTTCCGGGATTTTTCGCTCACGGCCAACGCCGCCGACACTGACGCCACCGGCTTTTCTGCGACACGAGCTCCTTAATGCTGTCACTTTAAAACGAACAGTGCCGGTAGTGCTATACGACAGCGGATTCACACGGGTTGCTATTCTGGAAAGTGTCAAGTCGAATTCCACCATATTGTGAAATTTGTCGGCATCTTGAGCCAATGGGAGAGGTTGTATCAACTAGCCCTCCGGGCTTCTCCGATTGGCTAGAAATGCTGATATTACCAAGGTTGACAATATGTTTGGCAAGTTCCAGAATGCCATGGATGGTTGTGCATCAAGGACCTGCTTTTTCAGTCAACGCCATTTATCCGCCGCACTCTAACGCACTTATGACACGTCAGGTTTCAGCATCGCGACTAGAATATAAGTCTGAAGTCCTCGCACCAGCGAGCATTAAATAAGGGATCTTGATCCATTTTAAAACCAAGTTCGTTATGAGCTCGCCACTATATATAGTTCTAAAAGTTAAATTGGCATTGACAGTGACACTTAAATAATTACAAAAGTTCGGGAGTTTTCTTTTCACGGACCCTTTTGCTAATCTTTTCCTGCAAAGCACTAAGTTTGTAACCCTTGAAGTTTATCTCGTCCCACAACAATAGTTGTGCATTTCCTTCCTCTAACGCTGCACGCCCAGTACTCCCAGGTCACGAACGACATGCGGTGTGATCACATGACGTAGCATCTTTGACAGTAGCAAGTGCAGAGTTTTCAAGAAAACAAAAGAAACCTAAGAATACAGATGATGTTCATTGTTTGGGGACAAAACATGCAGCAGCGGGTGTTAACTTTTGTCTGTAATTCCCCATTTTTAATAATTACAGGCAGTCGTCGCTGAAACACACGGTATAAGTGCATATTTGACTAAAAGCTAGAGGACGTCAATGAATTGAATGTAAAGCCTTCTATGATGGTGCGAATCTTGTCCTACGAAGAGTGGATTAGACCGGCAATTGGCTTGATGGATTCCGACAGGGTCATCTGGACTCACTCTTGGCTTTCGCCAAGGACGCGCAGCTCCTAGGACAGCTCTGAACATGCCTCCCCCCTCTTCTTCCCATTTTCCATTATATGCCTTTGAGCCATCCCTCAATAAATACATCTTGTCATCATCATGATGGATATGGTGGAAAACGGGCTTGTTGGTACATGGTCTTAATATTACATAGTGAAGGGTAATAAACACCGACATAGGAAGGACACAGGACATGTTGCTATGCCACAAGGCATTAAGTGGCACATTGTGTTGTCCTCTGTCCTTATGTCGGTGTTTATATACCCAAGGTGGACACTACGATGCTCTATGCTCGAACACATTATAGTAATACTGGAAGAATGTCGCGACCTCATCATCCATGAACAATGCTGCAACAAGTTTCGTATCTCTGATGCATACTTCAGCCTCAATACGACTCGAGCCTTTCTTGTTGTCACCGCCTCACAGCACGCGTGAAACTTGGGTCTTTACTCTCTCTCTTGGTACAGTAGTACTGAAGCAGGAATTTCAATGAAAATAGGTTTCTTTTTTGCACTCTTTAAACAACGTGTTCTTGGCATTTAATTTCACTTCCTAGGCACCGATCCCCTTCTGCAGGATTAGATTAGCTAATCAGAGTGCGGAATCAGAATACAGCTAAGCTTCTAGAATTACATTTTTTTATGCCCCGAAAGGTGAAGCATTGATAGATTATTAGACGACATTGCGAAGTAAGGTTAGTATAGTCTTATCGGCTGTATAAATCACAGGAAACATTCACTTCCTAACTTATTTGCAACCATAGAGTTTCACACACACAGGCAAGCATGCACACATCTCGCTCGATGAATGCAGACACTCGCCGTCAGAACGCTGATGTGATGAAGAGTGGCAGCAGCGGCAAGCGATTTCCTTATGCTGCCTCTGGCTTCAACGTGAACTAGACGTGTGTGAACACACCGCACGAAATGTAATCTCTGATCGCATACCTTTGCATACACTTTAGATTACCTCAAGGATAGGACGCGCGCAGCCGCACTTAGCTGCACCATGTTCCCCCGGAGTAATAGGGGAGACGCACACTAACCTACCCCCACCCCCCTCCCACCATGCGCGCATCTCCTCCCTTGCATGCACAAGAAGACACTGCGCATCAAACCACAATCATTCCGCTCACCCAAACACGCTTTCTCTCGCACCTACAACATACGGCACCTAGGTACGATCTTATTGCACTTGGACTTCACACGGAACCTCACGGCGACACCGACCACAACAATTCGCCTGTAGTGTTCATATAATGGCTACTGAAATAAAATAAAAAATGTGTTAATTGAAACGAGACTCATGGCGATGCGTAAATGTAATACAGTGTGTCCTTAAGGTCATGGTGCACTTTTGACCGGTCACAGGAAAGCAACAAAGCAAGATAGAAATGTGAAATCTTCACCAAACAGAATGAAAACTTATCAAGTTTCTGTAGTACGATGTGCAAGGGCGTGTGTACACAGGTGATGACGCAGCACCACGAACTACGCAGTAGCAGATCAGCCCACGCCCATGCCAGTCGAGATGTTGACAGTATAAAGAGGAAGTTCAGCGTGTTCTGTGGCTCACTAAATTCGAATTTATGACCAAGATGCATCATGAATATTGTCGCGTGTACAATGAAGCGCCACCATTTAATCATTTAAAATAGAGAATCACTGACATTATTCACTCTGTTACACCGGATGTCCTTAACCGTGTGTGGGATGAACTTGAATATTGTTTAGATGTGTGTAGGACAACATATGGAGGCCACATCGAACTGCACTGAATAGGTACGAAACTTGGGAGAGTTTTCCTTTTATTTGGTGAAGATTTCACATTTCTATCTTGTTTCGTTGATTTCCTGTGACCAGTCAAAAGTGCACCATGACTTTACGGACACACTGTGTGTATCCCACAGCACACAAAGGCAAAACTGGCATGATTAAACAATAGTTACTCAAATTATGTTCTAGCACTATCACTTTATTTCTTTTTTCACCTTTTCTTCTGCCTTCAATGATATCATGAGCTTCTAGTTTGAGTTGCAACTTCAGCTCTTGGGATCTTCCTGGAATTATGGCTTCTTATTTAACTATAGAAAAGCACATTTAAGATTGCCTTAAAAGTGAACAACTCTTTACAATGTTATGTTCCAATTAATCTAATGACCACTGCTCTGGGCCAGCTGATTACTTTAATAACCTAGGCAAGACAATGATGAATTGACAAAAAGCATAGAATATTAACATTCTAGCCTTGATATTGATGCTGTTGCTGATTATGTGCACATAACAGTTGGAGAGGCAGACACGTCTCCTGGAGTGTTCATCTCTGAATGCAGTTCCCAGAACTGTGCACAGAACTGGGTTCTTCCCTTCAAGAATGGGGACTTCTTTCAAAGATAATCAACAGAGTAAAGTTTATTTATAAATACAGCAGGCTTAGCCTACGTACATATAAAACATGGCCACTCGCTGCCGATCACTGTAGCTGCAATGGCATTGTTCTGAAGCCATGGCATTATACATGCATCTGTGCCAAGAGCCAAACCCCTCTAAAGTAATTATGTACAAAAGTACAAATACATGTAGAAGATAGCTAAATAATCATGCAAAATGGAATGAAATTGGTATACACGACACTGGGTGTCACACTTGTAAATAGGAAGGCTCTCTGATGCCACGTGATCACTATAAAGTTACATCGATGTGTCTTGCACAGCAAATTTGAGCAGCTGCAGGCCAGTTGATCAACAGAACTGTAGAAAGTTCTGAGCAATTTCATTGGCTAAGAAGAAAACTCGGTTCAAAATGAACCTACATAAGCTGCGCACAAAAGAAAAAAAGAAAAAAAAACAAAGATTAAGTATTGGCGATGCAATATTGCACAATTATTACAGACTCACTATCGAAATTCAGTCCCGTAAGTCTCGCAAGCAAGCTTGTCTTGCTGGTGATTGCATAATAAAGTACTCTCAAAGCCTTGTGCAACACGGACAGGAACACCGCATGCACAATTCAGGAGCAACTGAAGTGCCTCAGCGCACAAAGCCCCAATCGAACAGGGAAAGCCATGAGATTGCTCTGTCATGACGTGCTAAAGCAGCCATTACACTGCAGCCTGTTTCTTTCCGCAAGTGCACGGACAGGTACACGACACATTAGCAGCAGCCATGGCCATGATTTCGAGCTCTTCGAGTTCATCTTCAAACATCATCACCAAGATGTCCTCGACCCTTCTCTCTGAAATGAGAACACAGACTTTCTTAGTAAAGACTGGATGAGCAAGTTGCCACAATTTAGAAATTTAGTCTTATTTTACCTCTGTCACAGGGGAAGGTTTTTTATCATTTGCATCAAATAACATCTGGATTTTTAAGTCGGTGCTGCATGAGAATATTTAATTTCATTCAATAAATAATTATTGCGGTTTACTCCAAAAAGTTAACCATCGATTGCAATAGCAAAACTATTAGACAGCTATACGGAGTAAGGACAGTAGGCAGTTTTATCTGTGATGTAAGCTTGCACACATTTGCTCACAAATTCAATAAACAAGCATGGTGTGACGCAGGCACAGGCAAACATGAATGTGTCACACGATAACCACGGACTCTCTCTGTGAGAGTGCTGGCGGGAGGAAGTGTGGCAGCCGCAGCGAGCGAATTGGTGCGTTTCACTTCACCGCGAATTAGGTGGCAAGAACACAGCGCACTCAAGCCATCAATCCTCGATCCACCTAGACTCTATGCACACCGCAGATTGCTTTCAAGATAGCATCCACGCGGCCGCGCTTAGGCGGCCCATACACAGCCGCGGCCGGAGTAGAACGCTCCCCTCAACTTGCTGGCTTGTGCGAGATGGAAGACAGCAGTTAATGCCAAGGCTTGTTAATGCTAAGTTAATGCTAAGCAGCTAATCTTAAGGCTTGTTCCCCATCTTCTTCTCTTGTGGGCGCGAGATCCAAGCCACCATCATTCTCGGCTCACTCTCACATGCTTTCACTCCTATCTACAGCACACAGTGCTTGGCCGTTAACTTACCACACTTGGACTTTGTACAGAACATCACAGCGAGGGTGAAAAGTTGCTTGGTGTGTCCATGTAATTGCTATCACAATAAAAACTATTAGCAATTAGGCCCGACAGACAGCACATTCATGGATTTGTGCCAGTTCTGGCCCATCAACCATGTTTTTTACGGCTTAATGGATTTATACCTAGCTGAACCTTTGCCTTTATTTTGCGTAGATGGGTACATCGCTCGATTACTTGTTCAAGTTAACCTGACAGAAACGCTTTAAATAATTGCTATATATTAGGGGTGCACGAATACTGAACAGTAGATTTCAAAACGAGTGTTGAAGCGAATCAAGAGAAAAAGCTGAATATCGAATTTAAGAAGAAATATTAGAAAATTTTTCACAAACTTAATTGGTTACAAATTTTTCGGAAAGAAAGCATGCTGCTGCATACACTTGGGAGTCTCCTAGCATTGCATAACAAGAGTGTAGCAATCTATCAGTAGTTTAGGTACATAGGAATCAACTGAGATGTAAAGTATGGTCTACTTTTATTAGAGAGCACCAAATTGGTATGCCAGCACTGCTTACAGCTCAGCTCTAGTATATAAAGGGCCTGGAAAATCTTTTTTTTTTTATCAATAAGATTTCTGTTGAATAGAATCAGGTGCTTTTTCCCCCCCTCTGAGCCTAATGAATTAGTGGTGTTCTGTTGCACTGAATTCCAATGAGGTTATCAGTTTAATAGTGATCCTGTGTTTAGCGGCAATTAATCTTTTCTTTATTGCATAAAATGTTTTGCTTTCCAGTTTTTCTTGGAAATACAGAAGGACTATCCCAACTTTACGGTAGGTGTGTTATTGTAAGGCCAATCTGCATGACAGGCTAAAAGACTTCGCACCATGTGACTTGATCATAGGTAGCTTCGCCTATAGCCGGCGCTGACAGTAAAGAGCAGGCACTGTCCATGCCGTTTCCTTGTCAAGTGTCAAGTCATTGTCAAGTGATTTGCCACTGGTTAAGTATTCTGAAATCAAGAAGTTTGCGGCAAGTTCACGTGACATGGGGACATATTCTGCGACTATCACTGACGATACTATCGCCATCTCGTGACACAGCGCTCTATCAGCTCATCCGATTTTGCTCAACCAGCCAATCAGTGCATGCCTGACGGCCAAGGCGATACTACCACCGAAAGTGATCGTCGCAGAATACGCCCCATGCTTTCACACTTTAAGAAATACACTCTGCCTTTCTGGCTGTACCCTTTGTCCACGTAGCATTATCATTTTGATGGGCCCTGTCATCCCGCCGAAAGAGCCTTGTACCGACAGAAGCGGACTCGGTCGACGTGGCACTGTTCTGCGGAGGCTCGTGTTCGGGTGATACGTGTGCGATCTCCGCATCGGGTTGACGTCAGTGAGCTCTGGCAGTCCCAAAGTCTGCTACCGGGTCAGCCGGTATGCCTGCGGCATGCTCAGCAGTCCTTTCGCGGCGAAAACGAAGTGAAACGATCGTTTGGGTAGCATAGAGCAATAGATATTCAATTTGCAAATAGAATTATTCGAACATTTACTATTCAATTCGGCGATATTCAACATTCGCGCACCCCTACTATATATATATATATATACATATATATATATACATATACATATATATATATACATATATATATATATACATATATATATATACATATATATATATATACATATATATATATACATATATATATATATACATATATATATATACATATATATATATATACATATATATATATATACATATATATATATACATATATATATATATACATATATATATACATATATATATATATACATATATATATATATACATATATATATATATATATATATCTTAAACCATGAAAAGACCCCTGTTTAGAAAGTTTTGAACATGAACTGTTTACATATGTTGTGTCTTTTATTCACTGACACACCATCACCACATTATGTGAATTATATTTTACCATGTAGCACCGCTAGAAACGAATGTGATTTGAAGTATCTAATGTCATTAGCTATGAATAACAAATTTTCCCCTGTGACAGGGGTATCAGTCACAGACATTTGGTCAAGATAGCGATAAACCATAAAAGAAAAAACAAACATGCTGCATGATGACTTAAGACCAAGTAAGTTGGCTTACTCTTCATGATGTGAAACCTGCTTTTCACACTATCGGACATGTCAGGAACATTTGGGTTTCTCGCAGTGTCTGGCTTGTCCAAGCTGTCCTCTAGAACGTTGTGGTCAGAGTCGACGTACATCCCAGGAAACTCGGACTTGCCATCGCCGCTTTCGTCTTTGGAGCGTTTCTTCCGTGGGTGCCTAAAGGAAGCAGGATGTATGAGTGGGTGAGTTAACTCTGATCACCATCAGCATCAGACTTCTTTATGTCAACTGCAGGACGAAAGCAGCATCTCCAATTATCCAGTTACTGCACTTAATACTACACTTTGAAGCTGTTCCATTTGCAATCAACGGAGCAGTGCAATCTTAGATTGTTGAAGTTAACTTACTTTCCAAACTTGAGCCCCATCTCTCCAATCTTGGTTTCCACAGCACTTTCAAGCTTGGTCATGTCAATTGTGTACTCCAGGAGGAAAGCTTCCAGCACAAATGCTGTGAAGATGCTAAACAGATGCCAGAAGAAAAGTACAGCTGCACTGAAGTGAGCAACAAACACAAGCTTTTGCACACACAGTGAATAAATTCAAGGAATTCAAGTATGAAGTAGGCCACCTGCGAATGTAAGCAAGTTTAGCCTTCAGGCATAGTTGCGCATTGCCTTGAAGCCATGCCTTGCTGCACTCCTCGTCGACTTGATATGCCATGCATAAATTACAGACAGCAGCAGCAAATTTAGTAATCGGTGAATGTACGAAACGAGATCATTTCTGGTGCTTTGCCTTGTGTAATTAATAGTGACACACTGCTTTCACAGAAATGTGAATCTTGTGCACGTCATTTATGTGGTATATATAAGAATATCTTTTACTGCATTTTCTACGATTTCTTAAAACAATGATGAGTGTTACTCACCACATCGCTGCCTTTTGCCACAGGTTTTGTGGTCGCATGTCTCAAAACTCATGCTAAGCACGAGACTTCTGCTTAATTACGGCATAGCTTCGGTTCTACAATTGTGACATGCACTCAGTTTAATAATCACCAAGTTAATTAGTACAATGTCGTTAACTTGCCTACATCATGCTGCTATTTTTGGTGCAAGTACATATCCACCTCTCCAAGCAATCCAGCTCATTGCACTAAAGTGTTGCTATGCATCACAAGAGAGTCTTAATAAATGTGCTACTGCAAAAAAAAAAATAATAAAAAAATCCCCTAGTGCATGTTTCTGCGCACACACATATGCAGGGACATGTTACATATGCAAAACTACAACAGTGTTCCTGCCACATAAGTGAGCTTGTAAAATGAACTTAATGAGGGCAATGCTCAAGAAAGTAAGGAAGCCAAAAAATTGCCACTAACTTCAACACAATGACGACACAAGACAGGTGGAACAGCAGGAAATACAGCCGGGCAGCCTTGCTCGTGACGTGAACGAATCCCTCAGTCAAGAGTGTGAATGTTAAGAACAAAATTTTCATTTCCGTATGTTGGTGGCACTCCATGAAAAATTGACGACATCACTCACATACAAGCTCTTAGAACTATTTATCATGCAATGTAGCACAAGTATATCCCCCTTCAGGCCTGAATTTTATCAGTTCACAAAAAATTTATTGTCCCCATGTTTCTTACATCTTCAGAAATATGAAAAGCATATGGCTGCAAAACAGATTTGGAATTTTCTATTCTTCAGCGAGTTTCGTCAAGTTTACGGAATCAGGACTTTCAGATTGTCTTATCTTCTCACTTGTCTACTAAAAACAAAACACCATACTGGCATTATTTTCTGAACCTTGTAGACTACACCCACCAAGGAAATGCTGAATTTTGCCATGACCTATGCTGCTGTCAAAAGGCCACTTTCAATCGAGACCGAGCCCAATCTGGATCGAAATTCTCGACCACGATTAGCTCCATTTTGTGCAAAGGGACCTATCGCAACCAAAAAATTTTATTCTGATCGGGCTCAATCGTGATTCAAAGTGTGTCGTGTGATGCCATATTATGCATGCAGCCTTTAGCTGAGAACGGTTGGCTACATTTTCTAGCTTGAAGATAGTAGTGCATAACTCCCAGTTGCACATACTGAATTCAATTAAATTGTGTTTTTGCGTCATGTGTGACCCACAAACATTTGTTCCTGACTGTACAGTACAGTTGAACCTTTTTATAGCAAAGACACATTTATAGAAAAACGTTTTGTGAAATTTGATATTCATTATAAAAGAATGAATGAAAGGGCACTGGAAATCCTCATATTCATGACTGATCACCTTTAGGGAGACCTTAGCAGGTGTTTCGGCTTTTTGCTACTGGCTCCCTGCTGGCTATGAGCCACTGCGAAAGCAAGAGCGCTGCATCATAACAGATATCGTGTCGGATGTTCTGCTCCTGGTTTCATTATATCAGTAGAATACTGGTTGAAATAAGTCATGGCTAATGAAATCTTAGGTTCACTTTATTATATATCATTTGTTATATCTGTGCTTGTCATATTGAGATTCGACTGCATTTTCAGGGCCCATTTACGTTTCAGTCTTTTCAACTATTGCTTCTTAGCAAGCTTTGACTAAGTAGTCAAGAAAAAGAAAAGGATATTGTGCCACTGATTGACAACCATCAGCTCAAAGAGGACAACGAAGGAGCTGAAGATGTTGTTGAAGTTGTTCTTGCAGTAGCCCGTCGCGTAAAAGGCAGAGTTTTTCAGTTTGGTATTGCCACAGTACAGCTCTGTCTCCACAGAATGCGTTCCATTGAAGCCGCCGTAGAACGAAATTTTGTCTCGATAAAGCTCCATGCCAATCACAGCATATACATAATAGACAGCCTGAAAAAAAAAAGGAATTTAAGGGGGACATCAGACAATCCAGAAAAGCTTGTGCGATAAAGGTTCTGAGATTAATCTACAGACTGATATCTGCCATCATTCTACACAGTGCCCCATCTAACACTGACCAAGTTTGTAGCAAAGCCGGGACCATGTGTGTACACAAAGCCATCTATGCAATAGTAGCAGCTACCTTGAGAAGATGACCAGTACTTTTGCAAGTGTCCTAATTAGTTAGGGTCAGAGAGAGGTCATCAATGCAGGACACTTTCCTTCCACAACGCTGTGCTGTACGTTCTCTCCCTATTTCTGCACTTTAAAAATGTAGATCCCTTACAAAAGTTATGAATCCTACCATGCTCCTTATATTGACAGAGCAAGATACATAAACACACATACAAACATTCCATCCTCTCTTTGCATTGAGTACTTCATGCTAAGGTTTCAAATCTCAGATTCCCAACTCACACAAACTGCCAACCTTGTGCGTATGCATGTAACTGGCACAAGGCTCACAGAATAGAGGCAACAGTAGAAGCTGCCCCTGTGGTTCTGCCACAATGTGGCACAGTCAAATTTCACACATGCAAGGAACCGAACTAAAAGCTACAAAGATGCAGAAGACGCTCACGCTCATTATTTCAAGTAACTGCGAAGGGCTACTAAGATCAGAAATTCTTTTGGCCTTGCAACCCGACAGCCTCCTTACCAATTCATGATATGGAACGGCAGGCACACAAAACACAGACACAAAAAAGAATGCTGCCTTTTTGTGCCCCGAATCCCTATAAACTTGCTGTTTTTGGTCTTTCAGAACCTTTGACAAATTCCCTCACCTCAACAGCTCAAAAACTCAAATGAAATGCAGCAATGCAAAGTAATAATGGTACGAATAAATAAACATATCTCATATGTTCAAAGCTTATCAAGAAACCAACTAATACTAATTTCACAGAAGCATTTGCAGTGTGGCCTTATGCACTTGTTGTAGTAGCTACTTGACAATGACCATGGTGATGCGGCCACGCTAACAATAAAAAAAGTTTAACTGGTGGAAGAACAGAAGGCACTATAGTTGGCTCTGAACCCCCCTCCCTTTGGCCTTCACTTATAAAAATCAACACTCAAACCAACTGCACCATTGGCCTGTTAACAAATTAAAGTGCAAAGCACCCTCTTGCAGGCTAGCATTAATGGCCTGCGCGAAAGTATGCCAGATAATGTTAACCCTTTACGCCAGCTGTTGCAACTATGAAACGTACCGAACAAGCAAAGCCTATGCCCTGGGAGTATGTTTTCTGGCTCAAGTGCTGGTTGCTGAGCATTCACGACAATTTTCGAGCGCCGACATGGGCTGCCATCTTGAAACAATAGCGGGAGTCTGGCAACCACTGTTTGCAGCTGCAATCGACAATATGCTCACACATGCAACATTAACTATTTGCTACAGATTCTGTGAGCATAAAGAAAGTTAGTTCATGCTTTCAAAAGTATTGTTCACATCCAAGAGATTACGATGGGTGTTTTAGCGAGCTTGCAAATGCAGTTAATTTTAGCATTACCGCTTTGGCTACAGTATGTCGTGAATTTGTGCCATTTGGCATTTTCGGCACTCAATGGCTGTAGCAACATGTCCAAAAACCAGAAAAGTGCCTTCTTGTTCAGCAGGGAATGGATGTTGGGTGCTTCTACAGTACAAGGAAGCTATCGAATGCCTTTTGCTGGCGGATATGAGCGACAACCTCTGTCTAAGAGGAAGAGAAGTCATGCAAAGTCAATGCCTGTGCCAAGTGGCATAGCCAGAAATTCCTTGTTGGGAGTGAGGAGTATGCACTTGGCAGCTAGTAGGGATAGAGGGGTGAGGGAGGCAGGCATTATCACACATCATGTTGTACCAGGCAACCCTGGTAGACAAAGATTTCAGGAGTAGAGGGCTTCGAGGTAGGGGTCTAAACATGGATAAACAAAGTGCACAATTCAGAGGAATACTCACAAACAAAACGCCGCCAAATGTTAGTATCGACGGCCCAAGGTTTGTGATGGTGTTTATAATTCCACGAAACCTGAAGGTACAACAACGCAAGTGATTAGAAGTTCCATCTTCATTAAAACATCAAAGCAGCACAAGGACATTCGAAGACGACAGTTCACTTTGACAAATTGCAGACAAAAAAGACCTTGGCATAAACACGATCTGGGCTATGCAACCAATAAGACTTTCCAATAATGTGTTTTCCAAGAAAATTGCTTCCTTGGCAAACATGCATGCGATTGACATCATGCTAATTGAACTGTGCTGCCGCAACATCTTTCTGCTTACTTTTTGAAGTTGCGGATCAGCTTTACAAGTCGCAGGACTCGCAAGACCAACAGAATGTCAAGAGTCAATGTCCTGCTGTTGCCTACAAATGAAAAAAAAAAAAAAGACATTGGTAAGGGCACTTTCAATGAGAGCACTGAGGAATGCAGTGCTAACGTTTTTCAGCTGCACCAATTTATATATTAAATTTTACAGCAGATAGCATAATTCTACTTCTGCTGTTTTGTTATCTAAAGAGGATGGCATTACTAGAGAGAAAACACAATGTTCAATTATCTAATCAACATTTTACAAACAAATTTTATGGTTGTTCCTTTAGCACATATGTTTAAATTGCTTAAATGAAGGCAGTGAGTGCCCTGGGTGCATTTACTTAGAGTGTTAGCAATTCTCTTACTACCACATCACAAAGAAATATGTCCCAGAAACATCGCACTTGGCCGCTAAAGAATATATGACTCACTTGATGCTCCAATGGCTACTTCGTATAATGTTCCAATCACTGCGGAGCCAATGATGACAAAGTCAAACCTGTTAAAAAAAAAATTGCAAAGTTCCAACTGCAACGTGTAATAGGTGTAGAAGTTACAAGAAAAAAATCTCACTTAGTGCAATCCACAGTTTAATGCTCTATATGTGACGATATGCAGCACATGTACGCATTAATTCTGCTTTCAGGTGTGGCTTCACAGTAATATGTAATGCCGTCAAGCCACCCATGAAGGCAGAACTCATGAGAAACTCTCCTTTGGGTAGTTCAATTCTTTAAATTTTTTTTTGCAAGGCCGACAAGCGCGGGAGTATGGTACATGGTGGCCAAGTTTCTAAGAATAGGTTTCGTATTTGTGTTACTCACACATTCCATGCTTGCTTCATGAAGTCAATAAATCCAAAAGCGTAAATTTTGAGCAAAATCTCAACACTGAAGACTGTGAGAAAGAACCACTCCGCTTCATATACATCCAGTCCGATGACTATGGCATTGACTAGAATCAGCAGGTCAAAGAGGTATCTGAAGAAACTGTAGAGAAAAAGGAAGTTTAATGGTTATATATGTGAGACAGCCAACCCCTTATGTAGTACCCCATTATGGGGTCCTTAAGGAATAAAAATGAAAAAAAAAAGATGAAGAATGAAAAGTTAAATTATTACTGTCGCTCACAGTGCTCAGTCAGCACAATAAGTGAGCCCCGAAAAAGAGTTTTGGTTTAATTTTAAGAATTGGGCATCGAATCGTACTTTATACACAACCAAACATAGGCTTCCGTAAACAACAGTCTCGGACCTGAACGATCAGCCTAACAAAAAACCGAACAGCTACTTTGTCTGACGCTTGTGACAAGCAGGTTTCTGCAGCTCTTGTTGGCTCGCATTTGTTAGTTCTGCAAGATGTGTCAGTTTAGTTATTAAACTCTGGGTTGCATGAGCTAAAAACCAGGATCTGATCACGAGGTACCCCATAGTGCCTCATGCCGTAGTGCCATGGTGGAGGGGAACCCAGGATTGATTTGGACCACCTGGGTTCTGAAATCCAAGCGGTGTACCTAAATCTAAGCGTACGAGGGTTCTTGCATTTCGCACGTATTAAAACGTGGCTGCCGTCCCAGTGATCGAACCCTGACCTCAAGCTTGGCATAACAATGCCATAACTACTGGGCTACTGCAGCAGGTAGACTGTCAGTCATGTCACCGAGTCGAAGAGAGCTTTAGCGCAGATGCTTGGCAGAAAAAGAAATGTTAAACTTCTTCCTTCTGAATGAAAAGTTTATTTTAGTTGCTGATGGCCAGATGATTTTTCATTTAGACATGAAAACTTTATTAAAAGGGCACCTTAATTGTTCTAATTTGCTAACCTTGTCACTAAATCTAATAGTCTGCCTCTCTTTCATCTCTTGGCACTTTTGACACGTCCTCTTTCTCTGATAGACCATCTCAGAATGCTCTAATTCCTGTGAGTACCATATCATGGTACTCTAGTAGGCACGCATGGTACAGTAGATGGCACACAGCTTGAGTACCACCCACCTGTCTGATCCATAACCTATGTGTTGTCTTCCTGTCTCTTAACGTTATGGCTGTCACTTTCCGTTCTGTAGCTCTGCTATCTGTTCATAACTACATTTCAGCTTCCTCTATTCACTCCCAAATTTCAGTCCCAGATGTCAATACTCGCAGCTGAGAGGTAAAGTAGGTATTGCTTTCAACTGTGCATTCTTTATTTTATAATGGGAGAGCTAGTTCATGAAAGTAAGCAAAGCTAGACTGCATAGTAGGAATTTTTTGACAAAGAAATTTTCGTGGGAGTGTGAATTTTCATTATAACATCATGCTTCTTAATAAAAAAAATTAAATTATGGAGTTTTTACATGCCAAATACACAATCTGATCTTGAGGCACGCGGTAGTGTGGGGCTCCGGATTAATTTTGATCACCTGGGGTTCTTTAACGTGCACCTGAATCCAAGTACACAGATGTTTTAGCATTTTGCCCCCATCTAAATGGGGCCATCGTGGCCGGGGTTTGATCTTGCGACCTCGTGCTTAGCGGCACAAAACCAAAACCACTAAGCAACCATAACGGGTACACTTCCTAATCGAAGGCGCTCCCGAACTCAGAAGCTGTCAAAGCAAGAGAGCACTATGGGAGAAGAATTATTGCATTTAGCCAGGAGAGGCATTCACGGTCATTCACTTTCGGGAACACAGTCCCTTTCGCGAGACTTCATGTGGCTAGAACCAGAAGCATCAGCGCTTCTGTCACAGTGCCGAGCAAGCTGCTTTAGCAAGTGCCAAGAGTGCCGTCACCTGTAAACACCAACGTGTCCTGTGCTAGCGACACAAAATCTTGCCAAAGCAGTTGTATCTGCAAAAGTGAACAACCTAGGATACCTTCCCAGAGTGCCATGCATGCTGTAGTGGCTTAGCGTTTCATAAAACACATGTGCTATGGCTCCAAGATGCTGTTTATCAGATAAGCTTCGCAGAAGTCTGTAATCAGCATGCCCTAAAGATATGCTTTATATTTACGACATCTACCACGGTAAAAGCAGGCCGTGCGAAATCCCATGCATGCTCGAGTAACGATTGGAAGGAAGATCACAGGCAGCAGCCTAAGCATGCAGTTCTACGCTGCATCAAACACATACATGTCTATCACCGTGCAGTTCTTTTCCCTGCATAGATTTGAATCCCACCCGTCAACTCCTGCTCAGTGGCTTTCTCTAATGACTCCTAAATAAATGATTCAGAAGATTGCTGTTACATGATGCAGAGGAAACAATTTTTGTGCACGTTACTCAAGTCTCACTGCTGCTTATCGTATCATACCACCAGTGGCATACTCTCTGCTAGATCTAGTTAATTTTGGCTCACTTAGCCTCGAAAATTACGTGTTAGCAGCTAATGAACATTTCTGTGGGTTTCATAAACTTTTTCTCAAAGCACACCTACGGATTGATGCGAGAATTCAGCAAACTTCTAATTTTGTTTCAGAGGAGCTTTGTGCTTCAGCAGAATGCCCATGCTGCTTTGATATGCCTGCCTCTAATAACACAGATGATGTGATAAAATTATTGCTAACACAAGTCGGCCAGAACATGTTGTGTATCAGTGCCTGAAGAACTTTTTATTTGGGGTAGACAACAAACTCTTACTCATTGACTAAATATAGACATATTAGATTTGTCTTTTCTGCATTCGAAGGATCACTGGGAAAATTCATGCTTGCAGGTTTTAAAAATGCCTGTTTGCTGTGCTCAGGTCTTCTACTTTTCAGTAATTCATCAGAGCAAAATGTCATTGAAATGACTAAGATTGTCAACAGACATAAGTGAATCAAAATGGCACTTTAGCGAAGTCCTTGAAAGAATAGGTAACAACATTGCAAAACCACAGTGCAGCACAATCAGGCTAAGAGAAGTGTAGGCAACCCTGCTACACTAAGCGCCTCTACAATGCAGCACATCACCTGTACACAACCTCATGCAATGTCTTCATGCACTGTGCACTACTGCACTAGGTCCACCAAAATCTTTTTCTCCATCAACAAACATTACCGTCTGCCCCATTTGCGTTCCCAGATGGGCGGCACCTTCCTGTAACTAAACATTTACTGCAGTCAGTGGCAATTCTCCTTGCTTTCCTGCTTCTCAATGTCTCTCACAGTGTTTCTAATGAGAAAGATTCCCAATGTTCCTGTTTTCTGTTCTCCTCTGTCTCATCCACTTTTCCCACTAGTAGTTGCAATTGTTTAAGCTAAGAGACTTGTGAGAAAGCATCAGCTGACTTTTCACAATGTAAGGTAATATAAAAATGTCTTAGCAATGTCTTTAGTGCAGAGGACTTGCTAATATTCTATGCCTACAGCTCGTCGAATTTGGCCATGCTGTTTGAACCCGCAGGCTTGCACACTAAGCATTCTTGCTTTCTAAATGAACGGATTTATTGCATGCATTCATATTTGAACTAGACCAGCAAAATGGATTGTGCATGCCACTAACAAGTCCCAGATGTTCGAACTAATGCATTTCTCACATGATAGCATGCAAACTAAAGTGCAACCAGCACTACTGGAGTTCTCATGACAATAACTTCACTATGAGCAGTGAGCAATGCAATTTCACATTATGCATCATGATTAATGATGTGCCTGGCACACTCAATATCACAATAAAGTAAGGCAAAGAAGCCCGATAACTTCACATTTTCTCTCCTAATCATACAGATTCCAAAAACTTTACATGTACATTTCTTATCAATAAATAAATAAATAAATAAATAAATAAATAAATAAATAAATAAATCAATCAATCCATTTTCATCTACTACAATAAATAGACAGAGGAGCAGTGGATAAAAGCTGCTATTTGGCAGCTTGATGTACCCGCAGCCCCAATCACAAGGGTTCATAACAGCACAAAGACGTAACGACAGATAATGCGAAAATAAAAGTAACAAAAGAACAAATATGATCACAATTGTGGAGAATTTCTACGTTATGAAATTACAGTGTCACAGCTACAAATTTCAAGCGTTTTGCTTGAAGCACATGTAAAGTCATAATTTGCAGATTCACAATCTTTCAAATGACGTGGCAGCATATAGCATGAGTGTTGCATCTTGAATTTCAACATTCAGTTGCTATTTTCTATGTTTCGGCTCTCCATGTCTCATAATGTTGCTCCTTTTTTTTTTGTTCTAAACAAGAAATCATTGACAGATACTTCAAATGTTCTTTTATTTCAAGCTTCAATCATGGACTTAATCAACAGCGGCACAACTGGTGGATCGTAATGACGTGGGAATCGATAAAGAAATCAGCACTTCATGTCCTAGAAGGGGCATAATGAGCCCACTGAATAAACTCTTTTTGTATTACAGTTAAACCTCAATACAACAAACTCTGTAAAATCAGCAGTCTGTTTCGTTACATTGAAATTTCATTATATTGAAATTCGGCTATCCATGCAAGATAAGTACAGTCGCCGACAGATATTTCTCACATGGAAGGCACCACAAGCTTTTCCGAATTATCGAGCAAATGGAAAAAGCTAATTTGGATAAGAAATTCATTTTGTTTGAGTTTTGGTGACAAATTTATGGTTTCATGCTATGTCGACATCAGCTGTACAAAGCGAAGCCAGCCATGCTTTGCGTCCACTTCGTCTCTGCAGTTGATAGTGTAGCCTGCAGCGGGACGACGCTATCATGAAAAGTGCAACCAACGGGAAGGGAATGCTTCGTCTGCCTCTTGCTTCAACGCGCCTCCGAAACTCAAGATTACCCGACCTCCAGCACTAAATCCGTGGGTAAACAGCGCATTATGCCACGCCATCTTAGCTAGCCCAATCTTTACACACATGCCAGATTACATTTAGAACAGAGCATGCGGGCCCTCAGCCATGCTAACAGCCGTGCACAGCCACAGCCATGCTAGAAACAGACATGTGCCCCCTCCCCCACCCCCAAGCCCTCGCATGTGCTTAATTGTGTTACCACAAGCTTGCTCCCCTTCCCCTTTTTCCTTTCGCTCGTGTGGGAAAACGTCACTCATCAAGTCACCATTCTTGGCTTATCCTCACCCACCCTCACTCGCACCTAAAGCGTACAGCGTGTGGGGTGCAATAGGATCTTACCGGACTTGGGCTTTACACAAAACATGACGCTGCTCCGCTTTGGCGGTCGCCCTTGGCCGCATGATTTGAGAAGTGTGTTCGCAAGATGCTGCATGTGATTAAGCCATTTGACCATTTGTGTCTGTGGAAGTTTCCATTTATTGTTTCGTATTCATTCGCGAAGGCAGTGAAATTTCATTACAATGAAATCTTGTATCAGAATACTTCGTTACCTTAAAGTTCACAATACATGGAGCTTTTCTATCGACAAGTTATAAAAATTTATATACTTTGTTAAATCAATAATTTTATAGTATTGAAGTTCATTATATCGAGGTTTAACTGTATATGCACTTATTTGTGGGGCTCATAATAACAGTATGAACCACACAGAAAGCATAGACACCTACAGTGAAACATGTATCAAGGAAATCACATTTATTGCCCTCCCTTCAAAATCGAAAACCAATAACACTTATCCTATTTTTATATGCTTTATCATAGTAAATCGCCGTTCCCCAAATCTCGCATCAATGCTGTTGTTTTTCAGAGTTCAGATCACCCATTTAAAGTAAATCTCTTTTTTCACACACCAAAGTGTATTGTCAGTCACTCCTTCTTTTGGCAATACTATATATTCATATATCACTAGAATTTCAGAGTTCAGATCACCCATTTAAAGTAAATCTCTTTTTTCACACACCAAAGTGTATTGTCAGTCACCCCATCTTTTGGCAATACTATATATTCAAATATCAATAGAACAGGCTATCAAAGGATGTCGTATTTGTTATTGATCATGATGTGTTTATTCACAAGTGGAAGCTTTTTCAAAATAAATTATTATTTCTGAGTCACCTGCCACAGTGGTTTAGCAGTGACGGCACTGCGCTGCTGACCATTAGGTTGAGGGTTCCATCTCCAACCACGGTGGCTGCATTTTGATGGGGGCAAAATGCAAGAATGCCTGTGTGCCTAAATTTAGGTGCACGTTAATGAACACTAGGTGGTGAAAATAAATCCTAAGTTCCTCACTAGGGTGTGCCTCAAAATCACACTGTGGTTCCGGCACGTAAAACCCCAGAGTCAAATTTTTGTATTCAGTACTTCCTTGGATATGCATTTTTCCTGTTGTAGATATTTGTGTCACTATACCTCAGTTTTTTTTTTATGTGTAAGTTTATTACTGAAAACCACTCACTCTCTAGTGCCCGAATGGGCCTCTAGGGTAGATGAATGAATGAATAGGAATTATTATATAGTTCTGCTCTGTTTTACGGCCCACACTGCTCAGATCCAACCATTTCACAAGCTACACAGGGCTGCTGAGTGAGCTGCTGTTAAGCCAATTGAGTGTAACGTAAAGGCTTGTCTCCTTGGTTTCTAAGTTGTTTCACACCCAAGCTCACCACATGTCTACTACAAGTGCGTATTAAATGGACAGAATCAATGCAGCCCAAGCAACATTGCAGTGGCCAGAGCACAGACTGGCAGAGTGAACCACAAGAGACGGTGAGCTTCACTATTACGGACTGCGTGTGCAATGTTTTGCTGCCGTTATTTCATCTCATGTTCAGTGCTTCTGGTAGAAAAGTGAAGGATGGAGTGAGAGAAACTGCACAGGCTCCAATTTTTATGCCATTTACAACAATTCACGGCATGGGAAAGCATGTTCATCGAGGTGAATGCAACAATCTGGTCGTGATAAGCTCGTCTACTAATTGTAGTGTTTGCGACCATCCAACTGGCAAAGTGACAAACTGTACACAACAGTGCTTTTCACAACTATGACAATTACCCTAAACTGTAGCTCAGTTACTAGCAATTCTCATGGCAGTAACTTTTCCCAGCAATGCAGCACAGCTAACAAACACTTCGTAAAGCCCCTGCCTGGAATATTCTTGTTGCCAACTTCCAGTAACTATACCAAGGAGCTAATCGATGATTTTCACTTTTGAAGGGTTCCCCGTGGGATCCATTTACACTTACTGATATATAATGCAAGAGTGAGGTGGTTCAGTCATTTTTTCAACAGATTGTACATGACCGAAATAAGTTTACAAGCCATTGCAAAGTTGGCCTCACTGGTTTAGGTTGTGGACTCAATACACTGATGCACAGAGTGCCGACTTGCATTTCCTTTTTATTTTAGAAAAAATGCCCATGAAATGAACTCTTGTCAGGCTCACCTCTCTGATAAACCAAACAATTTGGCAGAGCTTGGGGACCATTGTTTAGCAGCCCTCATACAGGCGAGCCGATGTATAATGCTACTGGTTTTAAGAATATATAGGTTATAACAATGGTGAAATAAACTTCTTAGTACAATGCTCCCATGCCACCATTGTGTGTTACAACAAACAAATAATCCTGTCTATTGGGTGCGTGTCCCGAAAGGAAAAATAATGCAAAATCTTTGGGGGGGGGGGGCAAAAAAAAAAAGCGAACTGCTGCATTTGCCGCTATGCCTCAGACTTTTGCGACACCCGCCTTTGTGCCGCGCACCCCGCATGGGACACCTCCATCGGAGGGATAGAAAGAAAGTGGGAGATGCGCACGAGGCTAGTGATGCGTAGGGTGATGTGACAAAGGCACAAAGGCATGCCGTGCTGGGTGCACGGCATAAAAATTTGGAGGACGCTTAAGCTGCACCTTTAAGAGTGGAATGCGATAGCATTCAAAGATCCCTGACTACTTCTCATGCTTTCCGGCAAGTGCAGCATGTGTAACCGTAATGTTTTCCAGGAAATGCTCGCGGCGATTGCTATGCACGAAGGCGGCCTTTTCTGGTAGAAACGAGCCCACTAACGTGGGCCGCCATGTGGCGAAGGTGAGCGCCATCTGGAAGTGTTTCAAGGAAGCGGACGCACCACTCCGTGGACTCCCGAGATAATCACGCACTGGCTCGCATAAATGGCGGATGCTGTTGCCAGTCTATGAATGGTATAAATGCTGGAAAAGGAGTTTGGTTGCATTTTCGCGCAACAGAATTATGTTTTCTCTTATACAATCGAACCCATTTATGAAAATATTCAAGTGCAAACGAAAATTCCATTGTTATAACCAATAATTGTTATAACCGGGTGCATGGAAAAATCGAAATAGGGGGATGGCAAGGCTGTTGTGAGAAAACTATAATGGCGGGGAGGCCAGCGCCCCTCCTCAGCACCTTCCTCCATCCGGCTGCTGATTGTGTTCACTCGTTTATCTGCTTCCTGGGTGCTCCGATCGCTAGCAACAAGCCATGGTTGTTGGTGTTAAAGAATGGCTCTGCTATAACAACTGCAAAGAGGGGTCATGGATCGCAAGTGATAGGTGAGCCCTGCCAAAGCGATGCTTTGGCGGCCTCGAAAGGGGCCTTTTAAAAAATGTGAGAAGGTTGCCGTGGCAGCCTGTCAGCTTGAAAAATCCAGAAGAAACACTTGGGTGAGATAGTCACGAGCATCTCGCCACGTACGTCTTGATGGCTTGCACGAGAAATCCGTCAGCCTTGCATGCTTTATGCGATGCTTGCCGACATCCTTCTTCAGAGGCTCCCAGGTGCTCCACATAGTGCAGCGGAAGGTTCCTCGCGAAAACGAAGAACTGGAGGGACTGAACCATCTACTGGACCTCCTTTGAGGACAACATTGAGGCAGCTTGCCCTACTGCGTCATCGCTGCCTTCGTCGTCGTCACTATCCAATGCAGGCATGTTCGCGACGATCGCCTCATCGGTTGGAAACACTTAATTTCCAAACCTATAGCCATGTGCTTCCTTTTCACCGGCAATGTCACGCATTGCCACTGATCATAGGGCAGATCAACCATTTTCCACTTTGGCGGCGAGTCAAACGAGACTAAGAAACCACATCACCAGGAACGATTTCAACATAACCAACACGAATGCGAGCGATTATGCTGTTTGCAGAACTGAGCTGAATGAGGCACCATAGAATAAAGAGGAGCTAGTGAGCAATTTGGGAGCAGCGCAATTGGTGCGGTCCATTTGTATTTCAGAGGGTGGCGTGGCATAGAGCTATGGATGCAACCCATTTGTGTTCGGAGGGGTGGAAGGGCGACGAGAGAGAGGCACACTGAGAACGCTGGAAAATGAGCGCGCAGAAGTTGCTGGGGCAGCGGACCATCATTCAGTGGCTCGAATTTCTACTTTTTTAAAATCTTTTTAAGGATTTCACATTTCACTATCTTTCAGCACGGACACCCAGCAGTCGGACTTCATCATTATAACTGATAACGCTGCATCAAGGCATTGTAGTAGGCGGGTTATTTCACCATGGAAAACAAATGTTGATGGTGCAGCAGCTTCTCATTGTTATAACCGATATATTGTTACAACCGGTATTGTTATAACTGAGTTCGACTGTGTTCAAATTACAATCCGAGAGCTATCATGTTTGTAGGTTGTGTCTAAGTTGTACTTTATGATTTACTACGTATTTTAGCTTGAGAAATACAATTAGTTCAGTAACTTCCTTGTGCCACATGGAGGGCCTGAGTATGGGTGGTTCGAAAATTATTGCGACACCCGACGCCGACCCCGGATTTTCTGCGACGCGGGGCCCTTAACTATATCGCATTAAACGTAGCTGTGGAGAAGGTACTGGCATGCAAGCGAATGTGGTGGCCTCATGTTTTTTATTTTTCTTCTTTTCCCAGAGTTCAAGCTTTCTTTTTTTTTTGACACAGACATCCAATAGCCAGATTTACTTATTTTCGATAACTTGGCATGGGAACATTGTAGTAGGCAGTTTATTTTACCATAGAGCATGCATGAAAGACCACAGTGCAGCAGCTTCTCATTGTTATACCGAAGTATTGTTAAAATTGGTAATGCCATAAGCTGGTTTGACTGGACTTCTTTCAAGTTAATATCTTCGGATGCTTTCCCCCTCTGGTTTTCTTGGGCAACCTGCTTATAACAATCAGCTTTTCTTGGCACTTGAATATTTCTTTAAGCGGGTTCGGCTGCATTTATGGCCATTTTGTTAAGCTGACTATCAGATGAGACATGCAGATTTCCAAAGTATCTATATGTTTGCCTCACAGTTCCGTGTAGTCCAATTTTCTGCCTATGCTCCCAATGTCCCTTATCCACCTTGGCATCATCACTACATGTATGCTGGCAGTACTTTAAAAGTAAGTATAAATAATTTAAAACTCTAATAGACTGAGCTTGTCGCCGACAGTCTGCACACAACACAGTGCTTGTTCACAGTGGCTAAAGGGCAAGTTAAATCAATGTTTGTTGTCAGGCTGACCGTGGCAGTGTTCTTGCATCTTCCAAGTGGAATGAACATTCATTGCAACTTCCACCCACATGAAATGCTACACAGCAAGTCCTACAGGCATTGCATTTTAGCAACAGCAATTGTGCTTTGTAATGTTTATTGTTTACTGATTCACATATATTTGACACCTGCAAAGATCTTGTATAAAATTGTAGTATAATATATTAACTAAACGGATATAGCTCTAAGTAGCAAGATGGAAAGGTAAAAAGACTTCTTCGTGCAGAAAGAAGTTTTGTTTATTGAAGTGTGCAAGCAAAACAGAATACATAAAAGGAATCCTTACCCTATCTCCAGCACTCAAGAGTGCAGCTGGCTGGCATAAAATACAAACAGCGGCATCTTTTAAGAAACCCACTAACCATGTCATGGAAAGCAATAGCAGGCGGCGACATGCGAAGGCATGCAGCGGTGTTTGTCAACATGCGCAGTCTCTAGTAATAGTCAAGACAACATTGCAGCCCAGGAACAGAAACATTGGAAGAGTTAAAACTACAGGGTGTCTAGCAAATTCCTTGTTTCAGTTTCTTTTTAATGTTTCCAGTTTTCTCTTTTAACTGCTCTTTGAGCACAATTTCCATTATTTGCTGAAATGGAGGAACAACAATTCCCGAATCATCGCTTGAAGAGAGAGAGCGAAAGAGTGAATAAAGCTATGCAATGCTAACCAGTACTGTCTTGCTGTGTACTCTATATTTGTACATGTGCAATTTTTTATAGGATCTTAAATAATGACGAATGTAATGTGTGTCTGTGAAGTGTTTGAAATAATGATCACGGCCTTGCTGTTGCAATAATACTACCAGAGTTAACTGAGCAAGAGGTGACTATACTAGTTGAAGCCACATTTATTGAAGTTGCACTTCTCAATAAATTATCCGCTTTTCTTTTTTGCTCGTTCCAGTGTGAAGCCATTACAGCGACCCTTGCCCCTGTGAGCAGTCTCAGGTGTCAGTTAGGGGGTGTGTGAATATTTGAAACTTTCGGATTACGAATCGAATAATGTCGTATTCGATTCGGTCTTCGAATGGAATAGTCCCTATTTGTAAATGCAAATATTTTTTAAAATATGTTTTGAATATATTAAAACGCCGATTGCACCCAATTAAACCTAAAATTTGAGCGAAAGTGCGGTAACTCCTCACTCCCGGGGGCATAGTATTGACATAAAACATGAGAACTTGCATAACAGAGCAAGGTATGTCGCTTAGGTAGCCATACTTCACGGGCTATACAGCGATTATTCGCACTTGCTGAAGAGTCCTGTGCATGCGAAGATACTACTTGTTTGCTCCTAATGCTCCACTTGTACTTTTAATAAATGATGCTTCGTATTTTATATTGACAGAAACTTGCTAACCTTAAGAATACTAAGATGTGAACATCATTCTATATATATTGTGATAATGGCTGTTCATTATATGAAAACATTTCAATTTGATTCACTTCTGGCATTATTTAATTAGTACTTGATTCGGCCTCAAAAATCACTATTTGCACGCCCCTAATGCCAGTCATCAAATAGCTTAGGAGCTCTTTTCACATTTCTTTGCTTGGAATGTAGCTTTGAAGAAAAGCTAACTACACATTTTGCCAATTTTGTGTTTCACTTGGATCACTTTTTCTATGATTAACTTTTTTTTTTCGATTTCCCTGAATAACCCATGCTTTATACAGGTGCTTACATTTTCAGTAACAACTCGTAACAATTAATTAAGTAAGAACTAGTATGTTTTCAGCATCATTGAGGTTGCTAGACACCCTGAAATACTACAGCAGGCTTCAAGCACACAATCCAGCGTTTTTAACCAGCTTTCAAAGAGAGCTGTTCTCGACAAGTTCAAAAAGGAAAGTTCCCCCTATTTTTGTAAAGTTTTGTCACGAAACATTACTTCTTTCAATGCATGCATGCAGCAGCATCCTTTCTAAATGACTTAAAGCATAAATTACTTTCTAAATGAAAGCAGCACGCCACATTTAGGAAACCTTGCTTAGATGATCAAACCATCACACTAGTTTGGGACACTAATGCTTTAATAAACGAAGTGTTTCAGTGAAGACAAACTCATAAAACAGTGCAGTAGTGATAAAGCGGTATACATTTTTGGCGACACATTTGTCGTGCTGACAAGGACCAGACATGCGAGGTTTTGATTTCTTAAGCACCGTGGGATGAAACATCATGGAATGCTCAAAATATTTTTTGGTACACTTTGGCTATGGATATATTGAAACTGGTGCTTATCTTGGAAAGCCTACCAAGCGTACATACCTAAAGCACCAATCACCTTAAGTTCCACAATTGCACCCTCTTTTCTAGACTATCTAAATACAGTTGATAAGTAACATAGTTAAAAAGCAATAATTGATTATCTCAGATTTGCCAACGTGGCCAAACGTTCCCACCCCCCAAAAAACTACCTTTTTATTTCTCTGCACTATTCTCAAAAGTTAGTCTTTACCAAAACATTTGCTAATAATGTCAGAAGCTGCTGTTCACAAAGATGTTAATTTAGAAGTATGCAATCAAATTTTTTTGTAGAAGCTGAAGATTTTAACCGTGAGGCTAAGAAGATTTCAACTTACAGATGAGCTGTCACAGTGCGAATCCATTGGGACACAACACAGTTGTAGATCCTTGGCATAAACTTTTCAAAGCAGTTCTGAGTCTCTTCAGTTTCGACTATTTGTACATTCAGCAGGTCAGCAAGGTACATGAAATCCGGAAGATCTGCAGATAAACATTTACAAAAGCCAGCATTTTCGAGGTCAGTGCCAAAGTATGCGAGCCATTGTAAGCATGTTGCAATCATGAACATAGTGTCCAAATTTAAGGATTTATCTTACATGTTCATTTACTGAACGGGGATAGCAATGGGAACTAAGGCTAGTGTTAAAAACCCATCCTAATGGGGTTTGCATTGAACATAGAGTAATAGCATGCAGGTAGCTTTAGCTGTCAAAATTATTTCATGACAAAAATGAAAAGGGGGTTATCAAACTTCTCACACAACTTGTCAAACTGACAGCTAGTTCAAACTAATTGGTTAACTGATTAAAAATATAGATCCCGACTCAATGCATAGCTTGAGTGCTTGAATGACTATCATTTATTTTACAATAACCAATAAACTCTTGAGGAATGTCGATCCATGTCCACACGTGTTTCTTCAGGAGACTGATGCCTCAAGTACTGCTTAGTTAGTACAGGCTTACACCTAACAAGATTTCATAATTGGAAGACAGTACGCAAAGCATTTCCTATTTTTGCAGTACATGAAGGGCTCAAGGGTATTACATGAAGGAGGCATGTATCAATGTGCAGGACTCTGGTGCATTTGACATAACTATCAAAGTCATCATGACACAGATTTGTTTCATTTATTAATTAGCCATTTGAACAATTATGTCTGCTTACGTTGATTCAGGCTTTACCCCCATTGTGTTTCATAGAAGAATAGATGCAAGCTAAGCACAGCTAAATGACATAACAGGATCAGTAGAAGTGCTATTGAAGTTAAATTACTAATTTAACTTCCATAATACTTCTACTGGCTGTATAATGTCAAAATTACAGTTCCAGTTCCTGCATATGCTCTGTAGTCTAAAGGACAGAGTCAAACATTTTGAAAGTTCGTAGTCAACATGTTGGAAAGATCATTAAGCATACTGGAATGATCAGTTTACATGTCAGAATGATCAGTCATCATGTCAGAACAAGCAATTAGGATGCTGAAATAATAACGTGGCATGTTAGAATGATTGATCAGTATGTTCAAATAATCAGCCAAATTGTTGGAACAATCAGCCAACATGTCAGAACGAGCAGTCGGCACGTTAGAATGATTGCTAGAAATGCTTGTTGGAATGATCACACAAGATATCAGAACAAGCAGCTGGCGTGCTGGAACAAGGGAAGCCAATAAACGACATTTCAGAGAGGAAAGCCACCACAAGTCCCAAGTCTCCAGTGGGTGCTAGCAGACATGTAGCAGAACCACAAGAAAACAAGGGAACTCACCCACTTTGTTGTCCCCATTCTGGTCGAGCACGTACCAAAGAATTTTTTTCGTGATTTCACTTCTTGTTGGTGGTATCTTATCGAGCAGTGCTACAAACCGGCTGTACGTGATAACGAAGGAATCTCCATCACGAACTTTTAGGAGGTCGAAGGCACGAGACAGGTTGTCGCGCTTCACTCCAACCATGTTCTGCACTTCCACCTTTGAAAAACAGATAAAATGCCAAACTGCTGTGAATGGACAATTTTCAAAAAAAAAAAAAAAAAAAGATATGAACTAGCTGAAATTATAAATGTAGCACAGCTCATAAGAACACCATTCTAATGTTTTTCTGGTTACACCTTATCCAAGTGGGAGTGCCGATTCCCGAAGTGCAATGTCTGGTGTACTACGAGTTGCATTGAAACAATGTTTCCCTTGCATGTAGTTTAAAAGCTGCGCATTCGAGTTCCGTGGAATCAATGTGGAATGTTATTAATTTTTGTTGCGTACTACGCACCCTACATGGGTCCAACCAGGCCAGACAAAGAAAGGAAACACTGAATTTCAATTTTGCCAACAGAAGAAAGGGGGTTAACCAAGGGGCCTGATTTTTATTAGTCGTATCATAAGAAGCCAGCTTATAATTATAACTTATAATTTTGCCAACAGGTAACATAATGCGAACATCTGGTAAATCTGGTGAACTATTCTAATCTATTATTATCTTTACAAAAAGAAACATACTGGTCCTCGATTAGTACGGAGGTAAGGAATATGACCCAATGTGGTGGGGATGTCTTTTCGTTAGGAGTGAGACATACTGACTGTAGTTTGGAAAAAAAGTTTTGTAAGCCTTGTAGAATTCGGCTTCATGCCTATGGCAGTAAACATCTGCTATACTAAAGCTCCTTCCTATTATTGAACCAACCTGATGGCAAATTCTGTTAACATAACTGCATGCCTACACCAAGCCGGACACACAGGTTCTTGTTGCCGAGAGCTTTCGATAGTACTGAGTAACACAATGTCCAATACTAGACAATACATTAAAGCTCTATCGCTTTGTATATAGAGCCAATGCAAGTAACTTTCACATGCTATAAGAGGTGGCATGTAATTAGATTTTATTACAGCAACATAGTGCTCAGTAGTTTAACTTCACTTTCATTACTGCACTGAACCCATATTGAAATCAACTCAAGAGTCCATAAAGATGTAAAAACAGAGAAAGAATTGATTGGCTTGAGTATGCTTTCAGGAAGTGTGCGCCACAGAGTGATTGCATGCAGAAAAGATAAACCAGCCACTGCCGACGTTCAGCTGCTTATCTTTTGTTTTATTCATTTGTTTATGCAGTTGTCCACCATAAAGGAGCCTTAGAGGAGTGTAAATAGTGGTCACAAAAACTGACAGAGTTATCGTCATATACACTACTTCAAACTAGTTAACAAAGAGTTTCATTGTCGACACTGCACACATCACAGAGTAGAGATATAAGCACGACACGGAACTATTGGCACAAGCATTCCACAGCGTAACAGAATAATTAAACAGATGCACAATGGAATGACTGCGTTATTGGTAAAAACAATGGCCCTGAGGTGCTAAGTGTTCCATGAATATGGCATGAAAGCTTAAAGGGACACTAAAGGGAAATATTAGGTTGCACCATGAATCAAATTGACAGATCATTTGTCGAAAAGTCTATGATCAGTTTCTGCGTGCTACTGTTTTCTGCTTTCTGTGTGTTACTTTGTTGTGTAGAAAATTGCCACTGAAAGTCCTGCTGATGCTCCTCAATTTGAACAAACCCTGCTGAAAAAAAAAAACACATGAACATAATATCCACTTGACCTTCCGCTATGGCAATCTCTGTGGATCAGTCAGTGCTGAAGTTACAGGAGAGTTACCATAGTACACAAGAGAAGGTGCCACTCGAATTTCCCATTTTTGTCATTTTTCTCGCTTGCAAAAGATCTGTTCCTGCTACGAATGATGTATTCGATACTGCGAAGCCTAATCTTTCAATCTAGACTGACTTAACATTTTGCTTCAGTGTCCCTTTAAACGCAACTACAATTGAACACAATTCAGATATTGGAGAGAGCTTATGGCCATGTTGGATATTCAAGACAAGCAGACAGATTCACTACACAAACTGACAGAAAATATATGGTAATATTTGCACATTCTTCCATGCTCTATTTTTCCACCTTTTTTTTACAAATTTATCTTCTCCCATAGTGAGACACATACCTTGAGATTCTCACGATAGTTGTAGTATATGACGGCCAAAATTATGTTCATGAATATGTAAAGGCAGATAAGTGTGTAGACGACGAAGAAGAGGGCAAACAAGGAATTGTCATTGTAAGCAGGCATCCTGAAAGGTGAAGGCAAGCATTCTCAATTATTTCTCAGTACTTTGAGAAGTGACAAAAAAAAAATGAAGAAACATTTGAAATCTACTTACATTACATCAGGATTATTAGCAGTAGTAATTAAAACGTACAGGCTGAAGTAAATGTCAAAGTAGTCCTTGAAGTATGGACGACCGTCCGGGTAGAATAAAGATCTAGTTGTAAAAGAAAAAAAAAGCATAATTCTCACAGGTGAAGGCAAGGAAGGCAGGTCCATATAGTTCCTCAGTCTGTGTAAAAATAAAACAGCGCTAATCAGCAGCAAGCAATAGCAAGTGATCACAGTAAGCTGATTACTGGAATGTATGGACAGAGACTAAGCTAAAGTATTTATTTTTTGATGCCACCACTTTTAAATGTTGAAATAGTATGCAGCCACATAGTATTGGACTTGACAAGAGATGCATGGCAACTAGCATGCTGATGTAATAAATGCATAAAAGGTACTTTCTATATAGAAAATGCAGCCAAAAGAACGCATGATTGTATATAGTTCCACCTGAATATGACGAACATGGATACAGCTGACCTACGGATATATCAAATTCGAAGGGGATTCAGAAATAGTTTGGTATATTGATAATTCTAAATATAAAATATGCCTCTCTGAAGCTCATCTAAGAATTCTGCATGTCTCGGACAGTTTCCCAAAATTGTGAAAAGTGGGAACTTAACAATTTGCTTCTCAAACAAAAGTTGACTTATTTTTTGCTCACGAACATTGCATGTCGCTCAGGCTGTGTCATCGTGTTTGATATACAAATCGCAACGCGAACCCTAAAAGCCCGCATCACCCGGACAGGGGACCATGGTGCGCCTCACACATATCAAAGTGCTTGTTGCACCTTTTTATTGAAGATAAGATAGAAATGGGACACACAGTGGAAGCAAACTAGCCTGAATGAATAGGTGCCATGCCATCACAAGCACACTTGTACTGTGAGTAGCGCATGAATGTGCCTGGCCGCGTGTCCATTACAACACCAACAATATGGTTGGTGTGGGCCGATCATCATGTGTGGGCAATGAGACAGGCGGACATTGTGTCTGGTTTTGGAACTGACTTCCTGTTAGAACCAGTCACCCTCACTTCTCGATTGCCGTAATAAATCCATGCGCCTTTTCTTGCACGCCGCTCAGTTCTCCAACACCTCACACCCAGTATGTCCCTGCATTCTCAGCCCTTCGCCTCAGGCCCCAACGTCGGTGACTGCCAGCACTACCCACATGCTGCTAGTTTCTAAAGTTGCTTTCAGCTTGCAGAATGTCCGAGTACATTCCCATTCATGTGTAACTGTGCGAGCACAAATGAAACGGCTTTAGCGCAGACTCGCAAATCGCACAGCGTTGAGCCTTGCACAGCACTGCCGCAAAGGGGGGTTGATGTGCGGAGACGATGTGCGGTGGTTTTGTTATATTTAAGCTCTTATGTGAAGATCCGTTCAAGTGGAGCTTGAGGTCGGATCTGTGTTGACCATTTGCGATGACGAATGGCCACAGTTTACATGAGCAATCCATATGTGCTGCGAGCAAAAGTGAAAGCAGCCTGCCCATTTTTCCTCCATAGCAGAATCAATCTCTTGTCAGAAGACATCTGCTAAAACAGTGTAGTTTCAAATTTGTCGGCATTAAATATTTCCGATGATGCCAGAAACGATTGCATACCGTTAGGAAAAGCACCCTTGCAGGGGCGTGGTGTGGTGCAGCATTAGATATATCGAATGTGGCGGTGAATGGGAGTTCAATGTACACGTAGTACATCGCTATCCTTTTGCATTTTCAAGCGGATCTTACAACTGTTTGATATAGACAATAATTCGATATATCTGAGTTTTATATATCCGGGATCATCTCCAAGACAATTTCTTGGATATAAAGTAAACTTAAAATTTGGTTGGCTGTACTTTATTTGAATGAGAGTTCTAATGCTACAGCGAGCTTCCATTAATTCGACCCTGATGGGACCGACAAAATTGATTGAATTATACAGGGGGGGGGGGGGGAGGTCGAATGAAAGAATATGCATAAAAATGTCAAAACACAGCACCATTCATTTGGCAGTATTGGACAGAATCTAACACGCCCCTAATCGAATGCACGCCCACTTTCGATGTGTCTAAAAGTAGAAATTTAACACGCACCCGATTTTTTAGCAAGAAAATTACGTGTTGCACAATGGCGACTAGTTTTCTAAAGTCAGCTTCGCCACACGGCCAAAGTACATTTATGTTAAGCCGTAAAGCATACAAATGCCATGAAGGCGGTTTTGGTTTTGTACCCCATCGCACCGGGCAGGCAAATTAAATTATGGGATTTTACGTGCCAAAACCACTCTCTGACTATGAGGCACGGCGTAGTAAAGGACTCCGGAAATTTCGACCACCTGGAGTTCTTTAACATGCACCTAAATCTGAGTACATGGGTGTTTTCGCATTTCGCCCCCATCGAAATGTGGCCACCGTGGCCGGGATTTGATCCCGCGACCTCACACCGCGCAGGCAATTTTCTGCCCAATTTTCTTGATAAAAAAATGAAGCGTGTTACAATAGCATAAATACTGTAATCAGACACTCTGAGCTACAGTTATTGCTTGAAATTCTTCTTAAGGTAGGCCAAAAATAGGAGTTTTTCATTGAAGATTTTGACATATGTTCAATGCACTCACTGTCCCTTAAGCTCTGGTGAGACTGACACTGTCACTAATGGGCTCACTATTTGGGTCACCAGTCACCATAGGCACCATTACCTGCTGAAGGCCAATCTTAGAATCGAAACAAAAAAAGTTTGGGCCCATAGAAATTCATGGGTGCCGGCCGAGACTTTCAGCTAGGATCAAAACATGCGAAAAATCGGATTTACCTGTGTCAAATTAATGAAAATTTGCTGTATAATAAAATAAAAAAATTCAGGATTGAACATGGTATCAGTTATAACAAAGCAGATTTCTGTTTGCAGCTGGCTCAAAATATTAGGCAAATCACAAAAAACACGAGAACACAGGCGAAAGTAATGAAAGTACTGTTCTTTATGCACACTATTGAAAACATACTTCTGAATTCAGCGAAGAGCCAACTTATAAAAATAACCTCTTACTCATTCTAACTAAATACTAGGCTGTAAGCAGGATGAAATTTTCATGACTTTGAAAGGTCACATTTTCTACTTCCCATATATTAGAGTTAAGTTTGAGTGAAAGGTTCGGATGTTCATTTTTATACCAAGGGCAAGAATTTTGAAATTGTGCATTCTGTCATAACTAGGGGTGTGTGAATATTTGAAATTTTAAATACGAATCCAACAGTCCTTGCTATTCAATTTGTATTTAATTAGAAAACTCACTATTAGAAATTGTTGAATATTTGTTTGTCTGTATGCTCATTGGAGTTCACAAGGCGAAAGATCAATGCAAATAATTACTCTTCCAAAGGATTCTGCTACTCGAGAAGAGCTATGCTTGTTGCACAAATGCACCAGTTCTTGGAAAAATGCATGGAGCATATATAACCTATTTTCAATGTTTTCCAGTACTTGAACAAAAATGTTTCACATTTAGACAGTCTTTTTCTCATTACAAGCACCTCGATTGACTGAACGTCTAGTCAGGAGTGCCGTTAAATATATCAGAATATTTAAATAAGCTTCTTTATCAAACGGACTGCTCATAAGCTGTACATTTTACTTCTGTTAGAAATGAGAACATATTCAGTATTTGAAGGTTGTTTTTCTCAAAGATTTGTTATACAGTCATCGACTGATATTTATGACGCCCAATTTTTCCGACATACATGACGATTTGGACTTCGCGGCACCGCCACATACCTTACAGAGCCAATGTGTAAGGATGTAAGAAATTTTGGATACTCAAAATCTTTCACCGTCCGATATTTCAGAGTTTTTGCCGTGACCGAAGGTTCAAAACAGCATTATTTGAAGCCACGACCGCCATCATTTTGGTTGTCTCACAGCGTCAATCCAGCTTTTCTATGCCAATCCTCTAGCAACCATAGTAGTCGTTTTGTGCTGTTGTTAAGCCTAGCTGCTTCGATGTTCGCTATCAAGTTGCCTGCTGTTTGGTGTTGTGTTTTTCATTTAAAAGAATCACTGTTGGCGGCAATAGCACCGACTCGGCCTTCGTCATCCTTTCTAATGGTGTCGAGGCGCAGCAAGGGTCTAAAGCATCGAATAATACCAGTTTCAGAAAGTCAGCTGAGTCGCAATAAAGAAATTTTATGCAGTGAACCATACAAAATTTACACCGGTGACGCAAGCCAAGAATGCGAAGGGGTCAATGTCACAGGACAAAATGTTAAATTATATGTGCGCACACCCGATGCCTCCTGTCACAGTATGAGCAACGAGACACTTAAAACGTTGCATAATGCCGATTCTCGAAAGACAGCTTCACCGCAATACAGCAGTATTACGCAGTCAAACATGAGTAATGTATTGCAGTGAAGCATACAAAGAGTAAAAAGGGGCCACGGTCACAATGCCAAAATGTATTAATTATACAGGCGTGCACTGCCGTTTTCTGTCACAGTGTGAGCAGTGAGACACTTAGTACTTGTACTCGCAGGCTGTTAAAGTTGTTTCGGCTGTGGAAATTTCAGCCCTTGAGGGCAGTTAAAGGAATGTATCCATTTTTTCGGAAATTTTTACAGTCCCTAGGGAGTTTTAAACATCTGACATTGATTGACTGCATAACAAATATTCAATTAATGAACTACGCGTTTTACGAGTGCCCCTTCTTTAAATTGAGGTTTGAATATGAAACTTTGATGTATACTGTAAGTACAGCTGGCACAGACGCAACAGGTTGCATACCTTCGTTGGAACAGCTTTAGGGCAAGCAGTGAGAAGAGAGCGATGCTCATAAAGAGCAGGATGAGCGCGTAGATAATCTCTTTGAGTGTGTTGCGAATATTTCGCACAGCACGACGGACCTGCAGAGATAAGAGAGCCATCATCAATGCACAATAAGACTTTCTGACACTGTTTAATTACATTCTGAAATCTAGTATCATTCATCAATTCTATATGAAGCATAAGTATAACATTGCCCTCGCTTAGAATGTTGTGGCTTTGTCTATTTATACTAATTGCTGAGCTCAAGGGCTTCGCGGGGGGGACGGGGACGTAAGCAGCGCGTTTTGTATGTACAGTCAGTGACAAATGTTTATGAGACAAAGGATTCACAAAGAAAGCTGAATTACCACGAAGCCAGAGCACATAGCCTTAATATACAAAGTTTCAGTTTGTAGCACCCTTTGCAAGCTGCACAGTGAATTCTTGAAACAGAAGTATCATGCCTTAACAGAGCATAAAAATCAAGCTTGTGGAACACCATGTCTTGTAAACTTCTGGAGTCAACTGTAAAACATCAACATAGAGCATTCACTCATGCATGAATTAATCCCAAAACATGCAAATAGTACAAATAATAATAGATGCCAGTGCTGAGTGGAACTACAGAGTGGAACTACAGCCACACTGAATGTCTTACGAAAACAATTTAGCCTATTCTTGTGTCGACACACCATAGAATCTACTACGATCACTCTCACTTACATGAACCAGATCATGCCGTGGTTAGCTTCATTCTCAATTTAAAAAAAAAAGAACAACTCATTAAAAGTGCACTTATTATACAAACATCCTGATACTACTTATGAATTGTCTTGAGAAAGCAAGAGACACATCAGCTCCAGGAGGTATTCACAGTGGCAAACAGCACACTGAGGAGATACTGATTGGTTATTTGGTTGACCATAGTTGTCGTAGAAGCAGCACACTTCTAGACATACAAATGAACACAAAACAAACACAAGTGCCTGTATACTTGTGGTTGTTTCTGCATTCGTCAATGTATCTAAAAGTGCACTGCTTCTATGACTAAGAGTCCACAGACTGTAACAGGCATGGCAAAGATGTCCGAGCTTCAGTTCTCGTTTTATTATTTATTTATTTAATACATACTGCAGACTTGAGGTCCATGCAGGGTAGGTATAAAAACAAATTAGACTCCCATCCTAATTTCCTCTACATTTGAGAAATATTGTGAATGAATTGTACTCATTACAGGTAAGTCTAGCTACCCTTTTGTAAATTGTCTACTATTCTCAGAAGTTACTGCCGCAGAGTCCAGTTTTGTACACGTAGAAGAGATGACAATAAGCGAGTCTCTCAACACAGTCACCTACTACAGTGTAGGCCAACATCATTTGGCAGTAACAATGACAGTATACATACTGGAAGACAAGTGTCTTGAGTCACTGCACCACATAAGCCTCTATACAAAGTTCTGCCTAAAGCTTTACATAGCACATAGTGGAACTGCTATACACACCTTCCAATCAGGTTTTGTGTAAGGCAGTGAAAGCCATGGGCCACGTCAGCGAACCAGGAACGATAAAAATATGAACAGGCCTCGTCAGTTGTCAGCTCCCTAATCTCCTGTTTACAACACTGACTAAGAGGGATCACGGGCAGATTAACGATGGACAGTGGAAAAGCTCACCTCCCTTATCTAACACACACAGACATTGCTCATTCCCAATTGGCCACCGTGGCCCATGGCTTTTGCTTCAATATACTGAATTGGCAAGATGGAGTACAGTAACTCTTGCCTTGAGGATGTTTCACTGGCCTCCCTATCATTTCAAGAGATACAACTTATCAGCAGTGACAAACAGTTCTGTGAACAACACAATCGCCAACCTGGAGCCAACATTTCGACAACGGCAAGGCAACACCCTGTCATTGTCTTGACGAAGACAATTTTCAGGGTGGGAATGTTGGCCAAGGCAACATCCCAGTCTGAGGACTGGAATGTTGCTTCGACGCTTGTTTTGACGAGTCCTCCTGTCAAAACAATGGCTCCAAACTGAACATTTTCTCGTTTGGCCAATGTCACCATCTTTCTGCAATTTTTGTCTCTTTAAGAGCTGTAAAGCTTTATAACGGCTAAAGCAAATGGCAAGTGTGTAAAAAACTTAAGGCACACCAGGACACGTGTATAAAAGCCAACACTTCTGGCTTAGATTCTCTGTCGATGCAACGGCCATGCTTTCGTTCACCTCACCTGTTTGTTCTCCGCGAAGTTGACCATGAGGAACGGCCTGAGTGGCCGCGTGCAGCGGATACCCATGCCAGCCAAACCACCCATCTCCATGGCTGAGAAGATCACCATGTCTATGAGAGTGACCCCAACTACGCCCATGACGACCAGGTTCTTAGGGTCCTTCCAGAATACCTCCGCTCTGCTGAAGCTGGCAGCTTGCGCAAGCCGGAATGTGTAGAAACTCAGGCAAACAAATTCTATCAACATGGTGGCCTGTGACAGACAAGATCAAATGGGGAAGTTGCAAAGCTCCTTGAACACTTTCAGGCAAATGCATAATGTAGTTGGAATAGAATTTCCACTCCAGCACCAATAAATCACACGCAAGTAAATCCCGGTCAACATAATCCTTGTATTGAAGCAATTGTAGTGCAAAGAAACACAGACAAAGAAGAACACAGGACACCATGGGTGCTAACTCACACCTGGTTTATATTGGGTCTTTCCAGAAAAACAGTAAAGAATAGATGTGCACGTAAAGCGCATGCGTAGACATTCTTTGTGGCGAAGTAAAAGAAGATCCACAATGGTGTGCCTTGCTACCAGATAAGTAGATCAATGTGTTGCTGACGCAATCTGTTCCTGTTTTATAATATCATAAGCTTCCAAAAGTTAACGAGCATTTTCGAAGCTTACCATATTAAAAAAGGAGGAACGTATTGTCGGCCTATATTTTCAAACAACAACTGTAGCTCACAACGTCCGATTATTGTATTTAGGTGATTCTAAGGGACGATTTATTTTCTTCAGGAAAATTGGGAGAAAATTGGGCTGAAAAATGCCTGCGCAGTGCCAATCTAATACAAAACTAAAGCTGCCTGCGTGGCGTTTGTATGCTTTTCCGCAAAACATACCTGTACTTCGACGAAGCTGACTTCAAAAGTTTGCAGCGAAGCTGACTTTCAGAAACTAACCACCAGTGTGCAACACATTTTTCTTGCTAAAAGATCGGGTGCATGTTAGATTTTTGCTTTGTCCAGGAACTTTAATGGAATTTCTACATTAGTTTTCTACTTTAAACACATAGACAGTGGGCACGTGTTTGATTCAGGGGCACATTAGATTCTGGCAAACACTGTCACATGAATCTACAGTGTGTTGTGACCTTATTTATGCAACTTGTTTATTTCGACCCACTGGATAATTCGATCGATTTCATCAGTCCCATCAGGATTGAATTAACAAAAATCAACTGTATAACGAAGGTATTCTCACATAGGATGCAAGTTCCATTTCAGTGAGCTTAAATTGTTTTAACAAAACCTGTAAAGTTTCATTACCGGAAACAAATACAGTAAAAAGTGTGGAATAGTGCCCTTCAACATTTCAATTTGAACTTACTCTTGTCTCCTAAGCACTTACTACTGTTCAGGAAATTTATTCATTTGGTATTTTATAGGGAAAAGAAATCTCCTAACCTTGCCCAAATCAAAATTCAAGTACCTTTGAGTACTCCATAAAATTAAAAGGGAATATCACAGAACAGACAAAATTGCTGGTTCGATACACAGATGACCATGACGTTGCGCAATGCTCAGTGACATATGAAGTGCACTGCATACAAGGACATCATACACTAGCTGCTTGCAGCATGATTCAGTGTAGTTCAGTTACGTCATGCTTGCCCACAGAGAGAATGGTCAATTAGGTCTGTCATTTGAGCCCAGCTTTAATGGCTGCTGAGGCTTTGCAAATAATAATGGCCTTGACAATGTTATTCCACTTCAAAGATAGTTGAATGTCAATGTCATTTACAAAGCCTTGACAGGAATTATAAATGGTGGCACTTGACCTTTGAATATCATTGTCAAGGCCATCGACAAGGCTTTGACAACCCTTAAAACTACTGGTCCTTGAGGATCTTGCCATGTCCTTGTCAAGGCCATTCGCTAGGACCTGACAATCGTTAAAATTTATTTCACTCCAAATAAAGGATTCACCCCAATCCTGTGTAACTGATGACAATTTCAAAGTGGCTCAACAAAAAAGAAATCCAAATTCCAAAACATCCAAGCTTCATTAAAGATTAAAGAGTATTTTGTATACTTAGAGACATACCCAAATGGGAAGCTCGCAGCCATGAACAGCAGGCCTTTCGAAAACAGCCAGGAGATGGTTGATTAAAATGAAAATGTACAGGACCAACTGCAAACCCCAGTGGTGATAGATATTGTATATTCTGAAAAAAACAAAGAATACAGCTATGAAGCTTTTTAAAACTGTGGCAAGAACAGTGTGAAACTACTGCCTAATGAAAGTGTAATGCAATTGTACCTCCCTGTAATGAACTCATATCTAGCACAACATACCTTCATTATATCTGATATTCATTATAAACACATATTCGTTATGCACTGCAATCAACTAGAATAAATTTAAATTTACATTGTTATACCCGTGTTTGCTATATTGAGGTTCAGCGGTTTTAGGAACTGATGATTCGTTTGAGTAAAATAAATTTTTTCATTAAATCTCAGATCTAAATTATTCTACGCATGTAATAGCAGACAGTAATGTTACAGAAGGCGTTCTTTGTCAGTGAAATGTACCTCTGGCTATATGCATGATCCCAGTGATGCATGTACACTATGACAGTCAATAAGTACTAGTAGCGTATCACTGACGAACTTGCTAAAGCCCATTTGCATTGAATGATAAGTCGCAGTTGGATTCAAATGCAAACCTTGTTCTGGAATTTCTCCAAGGAACTACCCACACTGTTCAACATGTCTGACTATCAAGGAACATCTGCTGTCAGATATTTGGCATGTGGCTGGGCATAATTTAATGTGCAAGATAAGACATGGACAAGAATGTGCGGTTGTCTGCATCTATTTTTAGTCCATGCCTTATTTTGCACCTCACACCGTTTCCAGTCTGACCATCAACCTTCGCAAATGAATTTCACAGGTATGATGGCAATAGCTTCTGATGGTCCCGAGATCTCCAAATTTGCCATCCTCTGGAACAATCTAGAGTGAACTTAAAATCACACAGCCTGTTTCACCACATCTATTTGAAACTCTTCAGCAGAGTATTATTTAAACTAACGCATCTCTTGAACCCAAAGTTACATCTCCTCTGTGGGATCACCAGACTGTCGGCTTCAACCACTTGCATGTGAAATTTCTCATTGACTAATTTATTGATGAGGTTCAACACCTGCGACACACTATAGTGGGGAGGTACGAATTAGTTTTGACCAGCTTGGTTGCTCGAACAAGCACCTGAATCCAAGTACACAGGCATTTTGGCCCTAAAAATATGTAGGCATTGCATCCAGGTACTGAACCCACGACTTCGCACTCAGGGAGGGATGGACTAGACGGCACTTGAGAAAGCAGACACTTCAGAGCTTGCAAGACGTGCTATTCTACAACGACCAACCCCAGTGTTCCCAAACTGTCCTTGACTCGAAGTTCTTCCTGCACTCCATTGAGTTGAGCACAGCGGCAAGCCTAGGCTGAATAGTACGCTACACTTCTCAAGAATAGACGCAGATTGTCTGTGAAGCACAGTGACATTTCTTGCCTGGGAATGGCACTGCTATCTACGGTCTCATTTCACAACAACGAAATTCTCATGAAAGCGAATTTTTCCCCACCAACTTCATTATTGCAATGTCCAACTGTAAATTTTTGGCACTGAAATTTTTTGCAGTTTAAAAGTGTTGTTATTCTTTGTAAGCTATTGTAAGAGGTCCTACTACAGTCTGCTGCTCTAAGACTTCTTTCTACACATTGTATGTACACACCTTTATGTTACACATACGTACTAAAAGTGATTAAATATTAAATTTGAAACTTTACCTCGGAACCCCATACAGTAGAATGTCGTGACAGAACTCTTGATACAACAAACTGCTCATTATAATAAGCTAAGCGAGTTCTTCCAAATTCCAATGAAAAAAAAACAAATAAATTATAATGTGCCTGAACAACTCTCCTTATTGCCAAAATGCTCAGAGCGATGACAGAGTTCGAATCCTCGCCATGAGTGAGCTACCAATGCATCACTAAATTTGCAGGAGATGTCTGATCCTCTTTGCATCACCCTCCTTCAAAGCCTGTTCCGATGTGCACTTTCCACTGGCAACAATCATGCTGAATCTTAACCAGGAGTGTCCACATTCCTGCTCTTGACAAGCTAATAGAAACCACTGAGAGGTCGCTGGCTGTACAAAGTGCTTGCAGTGACTTCCCTTATGGTAAAACTCTCACTGTAGTAAACATCTGGCCTTAGTTGTGACTGCTTTACTCTGACGGTGTTTACAATGATATCGATTTGTTCATCAGGCAAGCAAAGTGCTGATCTGGGCCAGTCGATAACTTATGTTAACAGGTTAACAGCACGAGAAAAAGGCCCTCAGTTTCCTTAACCAACAAAACAACTGCAATTTTCGAATGCCAGATGCAAAAGGCATGTAACAGACAAGTGTGTCCTCATTTTGTTTCTTTGTTTGCTGGTTCTGCTTGTATAACTACATGTTATTCTTGTATCTCGTTTTTCATGCTTCTTTTGTAGCTATATCCTAGTATATACAGCCAAAAAGAAATGTAAATAGTTCAAAGTCAACGGTCATGCTGTGCTCTTTGTCTTTTGCCCAAGCTGTTGATATACTGCATTGGGCAGGCTTGTGCCTGTAGAGGAAAGTGAAACTAGGCCGCGATATCAGTCGTACTGACGGCAATGTCATCATTTGTTGAAATGTATGATGTTGCTTGCTGCTATCAACCCCTTATCAATGGGGCATCATCACAGACTATGGAACAATGGGGGGTCATTGTAACGATTCCAGAATGCCCTGCCCACATTGTCTAGATCTGATAACACATCCTAGAAACTGCAACGCTCACGATGTGATAACACTCTGATACCACGTGAACATCCCACTCAAAGGTAAAAGCATGCCAACACTGAAGACATAAAGGTGGCACAAGCAAGGCAAAGCATCACAAAGACAGAGCTTGCCACTATAATAATTGAGAAATGGTGTTCACCTATTTCTTGGTTACTGGGGCATACCAACTTGACCATGTTCTCTTTTCTGCTGCTCAACTATTTTGCAGAGCTAGCACAACTGCTGTTGGCTACACTAAGCTGTCTAAACACCACCACAACATCACTGGTATAGGCAGTGTGTAAGAATAATCAGAGGATCTGAGACGTTCTATACTAAGACAAGCGACAACCACAAGGAATCAAGAGAAACCACTGCAGTGTATGGGCAATAAACTTCTTAATTAAATTGCATTGCTACAGGACAATTAAATTTTAATATGCAATCACAAAGGCTCCCAGGAAGATTGAGGCTTGAAGTGATCAACAGCAGACAAACAATGGAAGCCTCAAGCTGGAGCCAACATTTCGACAAGCAGACCTGTCTCCAAGCCCTTGTCAAATGACAAGTCCCTTGTCGAAACATTGGCTCCAACCCGAAGATTTTCTTGTTTGCCTGCTCTTAACATACACTGTAATATTTAAAAGTAAATTTCCCCTGCTATTTCCTTGGCATCGTCATATGTTGGCTTTTTACAGTTACGATACTTTAACATGTACCGAATCTTGAAGGCATCCTGCAACTTTTGAGGGCCCATTGTGTTTCTTCTTTTTTAACAGGTGTCTCAACATAGTAGCTAGAATGCTGGATTGAAGTCACACCAAAATATTCCCAAGTATGCAGATCTGGCATTATTTGCAGAAATAAGCCTCAATTTCAACTTCCAGGAGGATGAAGTTAGATATGACGCTGGCCATGTTGGCACTCTGACAATTTCACCCTGCAAGTGACATGCTGTTACACGATGTGGTCGTCTTTGATACATGACGAATGCTTGCATGAAAGTTGAATTATGAGGGAGGCTGAGCTTCGAAGGTTCGTGTCAGCATTTCAATTACTGAAATTCAGTTGTAGTTACTGTAGTCAGTGCCGTGAGAATCCAGTGACAAATACACCATTGTTCCACTAGAATACACGTACTGTATACCCTTTCATCCATGCTGTGGCAGAATTTCACTCATGACCCCATAAAATTAACAGTCATGCATTTTTGACAGTCAAGTTAGCTAAACAAAAAGTATTTTGCCCTAAAACTCGCTGTAGGCACATGCTCTTGGTGTGTTCAGGTATAAGAAGCCTGCCCAATGCACCAAGCTCATGTATGCAGCTTGTTGTATTTAGCAGTAAAATTCGCCTTTCGAACATTCTAACACTGCAGCAAAAACTGCCGCCAGCTGGGAAGTTCCATATATTTGCAGGCTATTGTAAATTGTGTTGTTCCAGAGGGCTTAACCAAAGCCCTTTGGGAACTCTGTAAACATAAGTGTATACAGCTGTTCTAGCCAATTACATCATGGTGGAGGTGAACCTCATTCAACATCACTGTTTCTCGGGAACTGTTTTGGACAGCATAGATCGAAGGTGCCGTGAAGTTTTGTGAGCAGATATTGTACAGAGTTCCTAGGTTTAAAAAAACAGATTCTGGGGTTTTACATTCTGAAACCACGATCTGATTTGGAGGCATGCCATAGTGGAGGACTCCTGATTAGTTTTGACCATTTGGGGTTATTTAGCGTACACCCAAGGCACAGTACATAGGTGCTTTTGCATTTCACCCCCACTGAAACGCGGCCGCCGTGGTCGAGATTTGATCCCACGACCTTGTGCTTAGTAGCATAATGCCGTAGCTGCTACGCCACCACTGTGGGCTAAATTCTTAGGTTGTGACCAAGTACAGTTTCAACTTCGTTACATGCTCTAGTGAAGGCTTAAAAAGAAAGGGCATATAACAAGGCCTTCACTAGGAAATTAAAGGACCTGTACTGAAGCGAAAACGCATTATAATAAAGTCACATCCAACACAAAAATAAACTTGTATCCAATATTCATTACAAACATGTATTCTTTACATGTTATTATTGGCGAGAAGCATTTTAAATTTACTTCATTATAATTTACGGTCGTTATATCTGTGTTCCACAGTGTCCGAAATTAAGCCATGGAAAGGTTATACAGACCTGACTGCTTTCTCAGTCATCTTGAAATCCGAATGATAGCTCTCCATGGCATCCCTAACGAGCGCACTTGCTAGTATTAGGTCCTGAAACAGAATGTGAAACAACAAAATCGAACAGATATTGTTTTGTGTGAAAAAATCTCTGCTGGCTGACAATATATGTGCTATTTCTGTGTACAAGTACTGTGTGAGTAAAAAAATGCACGGGAAAACACCGTTGCGCCAAATTTCTCAGAAGCAACCTCTAGAACACTGTTGCTTTTTTTCGTGGACATCAAAACAGCAGATGATATCTGAAACCTGTGCTGCTGCGATATGCTGGAGATGAGAGTGGTGTAAAAAATATTAGGAGGTGGTTGGACTGATGTCCCTGAGCAGCACAGGGTCTTTGATGAAGGCACTATAATTGAGTACCCTGTATTAACTTTGGTCGTCTGGGCTTCTTTGATGCGCACCCAAAGCATATTACTTGAGCCTACTTGAGCATTCAGCTCCCGATGAATGCAGTCACTGTGGCTGAACATTGAAGCTGCAAACTTGTACTTGTCAGCAAAAAGCCCTTACCCACCATGCCACCAAGGGTGGGTAATATGAGATTTAACTCTAATTACCAATGTAACGTATATGCTAGGCTGAGTTTGATAACTCAAAATGCTAATTTAAGCACCGGAAGCTTTTTTTTTCAACGTATAGCCTAAAAAATGTTTTTTATATGCTAGAATGAGTTTGAAGCTGTGGACATTTCAACAAGCTAATTACTAGTTAATTAGTTTGCACAAGGACAAAAATAATGAGATGTTATACCAATTAACACTAAACTCACATACAACTCGTTAAATTCAAAGTCAAATAATAGTTCATTGTTTTTGTTCTTCTACAAATGTACTCTCCACAGCTAGAAATAAAATTGCACAAGTTGTTCCAATTTTCCTTGATATGGAACTGATGTGCGCAGACTTCATGTAGGCAGGACAGTATACAAGCTCAGTACTCAAGCATTTCAGCATTCTGCCTCCCATTATTATGTGGCCACCATGAACAGGAATGAAATGCCCCAATGTCGTGCTCAGTGGCAGCATCATACGAACATGGAATCTTGGCATCGAGATTCGGATATTTAGTCTGCATGCATTTGCAGTTTCTCTGCATTGAAAGACATCAAGGACCACTGACAGAAACATGAGCCGAGGTGATGACTTTCAGAAGCCTTATGTTGAGAGACACGAAATTTAATACTGGCCTTGCTTAACAACATAGCAGCCATATCACAAAAACACACACAAAAAAAATAACACATGCAAAAAACCAGCAGGATTGCAAGAAACTGTCATCCGAAATGCTCAGAAGCACAGAGCTGCTGTTAAGCATATCCTGACATAGCGAAACAGCCAAACGAGTGCTCAGTTTAAATACTAAATCTCTTAAGAATGTCCTTGCATTATCAGCCTATTTTGGATTATTGCTATACCCCAGAGAGCTAATAACTTTTAATTAAACCAAATGTCTAGTTTGACTAAGCAACTTCGAAGTACATAAAAAATATATTTAAATTTTATTCTGAGGTTTTACATGTCAAAACCACGACATAATGGTGAGGCATGCTTTAGTGCAGGACTCCAGATTAATTTAGGACACCTGAGAATCTTTAGCACGCACCTAATGCATGGCACATGGGCAGGTTTTTGTTGCATTTTGCCATAGAACTGTGGCTGCCGTAGCCGGCATTTGATCCTGCGCCCTCGGTCTTATCAGCGCCATGCCAAAGCCACTACGCCACCATGGCAGGTAAAATAAAATAAATATATACAGTGGCCCAAGTGAAACTTTCAGCTCTCTTGAATTAACTAGAATATTGAACAATTTAAGCCTGGATTATCAGGTGTTGGTTGTGTTGTCTTCTTGCTGCCATACCCAGCCTACACCATCACAATGGCATGCATTCTGGATCAGCAGGAAAATGGTGTGCGATGAAACTGGGGAGTCTGATCCAGTCCCTCACTACAATGGCAACCCCGTGAGCAAACAGAATATCTTCAGGATGGAAATATATCACTGGGACACAAGAGGAATCACTTAGTTATTGCATTTAGGTAGAGCATTCTTCAAATGCTCTATTTACACTCCTTCAGTGAAAGTTGTATTTCGTCATGCACTGGAATGATAAGAGCAATCTTTAGGCCAACAAGTTACGAGCTTTACGTTCCTCTTTGCTGCCCTTTTAATTACTAATTTCAAGGCTGTAATTTGGGACGCGTGCAGTCTCTCCCCCCGTCAGCATTCCTTACCCTTTCCAAAACGGGGGCGTCTTCGCCCACCCTGAGCTGCGCCAAGGCATCCTTCGCCTCCAGGTCTATGCCCGTATGCTCCCCATCCTTGCGGAAGGTCACCGTCGGCTCTCCACGGACATCCACGTCTGTCTTCTTGTCCTGGAGTATTCGGTCACGGACGACTGCGTCGAAACTCGAGTAGCTTCCGGAGGGCGTGTTGTCCTCTGTCGGGGATGCACTGTCGCCCGGCGGCTTGATCACAGCGGCCACCACGCTCAGCCTCCGGTTCAGGGCCTCCGGCGCCAAGCTCACCCTGCGGCCAAGGAACAGTTCGGGCGGAATGTAGCTGTCACGCCGCTGCGGCCTCACGCTATCCCGGCGAACTCTGAGATAGCCCTCGGGTGGGAGCAGGCTGCCCCGACGTGTTGGCAAGGGCAAAGGAAGGCCATCAGTTCGCAGACTCTCCCGGCGTGCCGCGACAAAGCCGTCGGGGACGAGGCTGTCGCGGCGAGTGCCGGACATCATCTGCGACTGAAATTAGGATGCAAGCAGTGTGCCACTTAGCCGTTGGCGTATTTAACTCAAGACAAGAGACGAAGCTTGGCATGCTTAGATGCAACAAGACATACAGCACGAATTAATGATTAGTGCAAAGTAGCAAGCAGACAAAAGCAAGCACGCGAAAGCGATATAACAGGCATGTGTCATGCAATTAAGCACACTGTTAAAGAAGAAGTAACTACATGAAGATGGTAGTTTTTGATGATAAAGCAACAGGTTACGATCAACGACGTTGGAAATCAATGCTATATTCAACACGTAGACCACTATATGACCATGGTAGCACTAGCTGGTTTTGTACATTACTGAGAAGGGTAGAAACCGACAGATGTAAAGTGCCTGAAAAAGATGAGGGTGAAGGAGGGCACAGCACGACTGCTGCATGTGAGGAGTGTACCACCAGCAAGTTCGACTTGAACCACTACTGCAATAAGAGAGAACTAATTTCCAACAACTGTGTCCACTGTTAACAACATATAGTAAATTTTGTTACAGACTATATATATATATATATATATATATATGCGCACTGCGACTGGAGTTAGCTGGCTCACATCTTCTACCAACATGTAACAAAACATGCCTTTCCAGCATCATCACGTAAGGCATGGTGCATTTTATCACAAATATTCAGACACCTGCAACTGCTGAATATATAAGCACTGAGAGCAGACGAAAGGAGCTTCATGCTTTATGACATGGCCGAACGGAAACTAGCGATACTGCAGATGCATGCTAGAGGCTGTACAAAAGGCAACATGCTGTTTAGGGTAATGCGGGCTTCATGAAGCATGGCTCTCCCATTTTTCTATCGCCAGCACATGCACGCATACACATTTCCATGAGAACAGCAAGGTTGAAACTCCTACCAGAATCATGCTTCGCATCATGGTTGATCGATAGCTGGTGGTGCTGGCGGTTCAGCAGAAACGCAACACAAGCGCAATGTAGCACTGGAAATAAGAGAACAAAAACAAGAGAAAACCGCCCGATGACTGGGAATCGATGACACGACGTCGTACTATCCAGAGATTTGGGCTGCACTCATGCTCGTTACGTAGCGCGCGCGCGCGAGACAGTGTACGAAGCGTGCGTCGCGTTCCTTTTTTCTTTATCTGTTTCAGTTAGGCGCAAACCACAGGTGCGAGCCGGAGTTATAGGGGCATGGGAGCAAGGCCATGTCAACGTATATGACGGCACGCCTTCGGCCGCCTTTGTTCGCACCGCGTATGTGTCAATGCTTGCCGAGCACTCCCGATACACATGTGCATTGACGTCGTGGAGGAACGGCCGTCACGGGTTCGCCACTGCATCGAAGGTCCGCCTACGAACTTGCACACCTAATTCATACGAAAGTCGGACAGTTAAGCGAAACAGCTTATACTGGTAACAACAAACACAGAGACGCACTAACAAAAACGGACAATTATGTACGACGTTTTGTTTGACAGCGTCGGCGTTCACTACCTGTTGTCGGCAGTCCGTGAGCCGATCGGTGGAAGCGTCGCCACCTTTCCATCTCGGAGACGCGAGTACGATTTGAACATTTCTTGAGGGAGTATCTGTCAGGATTGAAGGCGGGGCACGACTTCGGGCGCGCGTTCACAATCACCTCTCCATTGCACGGCCGCTGACCGCTGCTCCGTTCCGGACGGCCCGGCGATGGTTCAGCGCCGATTTGACAGCTCGGCTAGGCCACGCCAAGCTGTGTGGACACCGAAGATGCAGCGGGTATCCACCCCCTTGGAAGGCGGCCAGCAGACCGCCACCAGCGGCGCACACCGGAGCGGATGTGGTTACGCTCGGACGCCGGTCGCGGAAAGACGTTGCGTGCATTTTGCATGCGGCCGCATAAACATGCGCGCCAAGTACGGGCAGATTGATGAAGAAAATAAAGCAGCAATAGAAGATAACGAGTCGTCGCTGTATAAGGGCGGTTTATTCGTACAGGAACTACATACTCGTAGGTCGGGCGGTCTGTGTTTACATGAAGGAAGACTACACCTCATTTGTGGTAAGACTCGGTACAAGCAAGCGCATTTCAGTCGATCGTAGCTACGTCGGCTACGCCACACTTCAAGCCCCATGCGTTACTTAATTCAAAGCACAGCAGTTCATTAAGGCGTGAGAATTGAGACACTAAGACAGGTTTAGTTATTATAACATCAGTTATTTCCGATCACACGTAAGAATGCTAACTATAGTTCGTTAAACTACTTAAAATTTCGCGCCGTTTTGCGTTGGAGGGTCACAATCGCGGTTAGAACCCACGTTAGAACCCCGTGCTGGGAAATGAGAACCGAAACTATTATTAACACGCGGTCAGCAATTCGTAACTATAAATAAATGTATCTGCGTTTCAAAATAAGAAAAATATTGCATATTTTCAATACTATTAACTTATAAAAACCGTAATAGCCTGCTAATATACTCATTTTGATTTTATGCGCGAAGTACGAAATGAAATTGCACCGAGAAAGCGGCATCGGCAGCACGTTGTTTCAAGCCAGCGCGAGCTGTCGCGCGAGGAAGGGTGTTTTCTGGTCAAGCCTTTTGAGCGATTTTGAAAGCTGGGGCGAGTTTTGTACACCGTGGTTTTCCGTACACTTATGTGTTAGTATCGCGTTTGCTCTCTCGATCATTCCGCTGTGCCTTTTGCGAAGACCGACAACCTCGGATCGCCTCCGTCATGTCGGCCATAATAAGCATCCTAGAAGAGATGGGGTTCTCAACTGAGAGAGCGTAAGTCCACTCCACGTAATTTTGTTCACTAGAGCAGTGATGATTTGTGTAGTAACATCTGCCCAGCAGCTTAGATTCCGTTTCGTCTTCTCGGAATCTTCTAGAAAGAAGGCGGTCGAGGTCTGTGGTGACCAGAACGTGGAAGCCGCCATGGAATGGTGAGTTGTGAAAGCATTTAGCTTCCTTAAGGAACTAATTACCGCGATTTCTACGTGTCTTGCCGCTTTCGTGGGCCGATCCCGAAGATAGCGAAGTCTAACGCAGCGAAGACCGTACAATGGTACGGTACCATCGTGAGGTGGTGCAGTGAACGTTATCGCATTTTTCCTTTGTGACACCTAGCGTTTTGAGATGCTGTCGGATCTATGAACGGGCTACTTGATTGGCATTCGTCTTTCTTTAACATACATGTATACGCAGCTTAACATATGTACACAAAGTGATAAAATGAGGTGCCGTCGTCGATAAGCTGCACATCTAATCGAAGACGCCGACACCGTATGAAGGCGCTGCGCGGGGCTCTTGGAACTTCTGAACTGGTCCTTGAGGAAGTAGCGCTTGAGGTACCAGTTGGTTCCCGCGTACGGTTACGGAGCGGTGGTAAGGGGGCTTCACAACCCTCAGTGCCACAAATAACCCATGCTAAACGCGTTCTGAGATAACATGGGCTGCTTCACAATTTTTCCTCGTGTATAGAGAGCATCGCGGCAGATCGCGCGCGTAGTTTTGGAAATCGATGGTTGGCGGCTGTTCACATTCCAACTTTCTTTCGCACGGTTTGCAGGCTTCTAGCGCACGCAGACGAACCGATGGACACCGCCGACCCGGCCGAGCCCGTGCCCAGAGCACCCGCACCGCAACCGCAGGCCGGGAGTGCGGCTGCAGGTGAGGATACTGTAATGCGATTGTTCGCCCGGACTGCTGTCATCTGTCGATCACATGAATTATCGATCATTGTCATTGTCGATCACGTGAACGGTGAACGCCATATCGTGCTGCCAGGCACGATATGGCGGGATGGAATCCCGGCCACGGCGGCCGCGTTTCGATAGGAGCGAAATGCAAAAACACCCGTGTACTTAGATTTAGGTACACGATAACGAACTGCAGGTGGTACGAATTTCAGGAGTCTCCCACCACGGCGTGCCTCATAATTTTAATCATGGTTTTAGCGCGTAAAACCCCCATAATTTATTATTATTATTTTTTCGTTTAAATTGACGTTTCGAGCCTCGCACCGAGATACCTTCCGTGCTGTATCGAGAGACTAAAAAGCAAAACGTGTGATACACGGCTTGTCTTGAAGTCTTGTTCGACAGCGTCCGTTCAGCAGTTAGTGCCGAGTACTTTTCGTGCATTTTGGCTTCATGGTATGTAGCTTGTGTTTTGAAAGCTGGTGAGCCTAAACCGAAAACCCCATGTCAGCGATTTGTGGGTGCAGAGGCAACTTGATACTTCCGTCTGCTCTAAGTTCACAGAGGAAGTGGAGGATTCAGGAGTGGTCAGCCAGCAGCATGTAACATTAAATGGGATGGTGACACCATCTCTAGAGCCCTCTTGTAAGACTATGTAAATTGGTCAGTTAGTAGAAATGTCACAGATCAGAAACAACTACACAGTAAAACGTGTGGAGCGGGGCTTATGTCGAACTGCTTGCATAGCTTCCAGGGCATTGCTTGCAATGTGTGAAACAGAGTATCCTCAGTGAGATCGAGCTACATGTGTCAGCATTGCCACTGTGTTAGTGTCCTTACGAAGCAATCCGGACTGTAAAGTGCGATTTTGCTGCTAAATTTGAGTGAGAACGTTACTGTGCCAAGTACTAAATCCTTTCTTAGTGTTGTAATGAAAAAAAAGAAAAAAACAAAAAGTGGCTCACTATCATTACACTGAATATGTGTACTTTTCCCAGCTTTCATATTTGGTAGCTAACGTTTACTGTTGGCTTCTTTGCAATGCTTTGTTTTAGAGTCTGTCAGCCACACTGCGGAGCATAAAGACCAAGCAGGAGAAGCCAGTAAGGAATCTGTATCTGAAGCAGCCGCAGCCAAGAGTTTCAAGTGTGACGAGTAAGTGGAACAAGGACATTTGTTCTGCTTAGTTTCGCATAGATTTAAGAAGGCAGTATGCTTGACCATAAAGAAGGCTGTCAGTTGTGTTGAAAGGTAAAATTGGTTGGATGTATGGCTAGTTAACCCTTTCTGTACTGCATTAAATTATGAAAAGTGTACCAAATTTTCCAGACGTTCCTAGGAATGTTGACTGTGCTCGTCATTGTCTGTATTGGTACAAATTCTGGTGGTGATAATACTTGTCAGCAGGAGAGAAAGGGTTAAAATCGTTCTGACAATATTTTTGCCTAGTGTTTATATTCGTTTAATGGATAGCTGTCAATCCAGTAATTATGCTATGAGGCCTTATTTGAGGGTGCAACAAATAGCTAATTATGCTAGCTTTTATTGCGATGAGCTCAAAACTTGTGCTAAGCAAAAAGTGGCTTTGTACATGAAAAAGGAGTCGCCGAAACCTGATGTGGCAGTCTGGTAGTACCAGACACCACTGACATGTACACAAACATGCACATACATCTAACACACAAACACGCACATGAATTTTATGAGACAGAGTATTTGCAGCATGAAAGGTCCACTGAATCAACATCGGGGGGAAAAAAATCTGGCACGTGGTAAGAAGTCGGAGGGTTAAAAAATCTGATTTTCAAATATTTAAAGCTACAAGTAAGTGTTTGCCATGATAAGTTCGTGACATTCAAAAAAGATTTCAAATTAGCGGAGTCAGCCAAACCTCCTCCATGTAACTCGAGGTGCTGTGTGTAATCGTCAACAAACCGTGGCATGTTCTACTATGTTTAAGGTGTGGCAAGCTCTTCAGGAGTTCACCAGAAGTAGAATTCCATGCCGTCAAGTCCGGACACAAAAGTTTCTCCGAGTCCGTGGAAGAGGTCAAGCCACTTACCGAAGAGGAAAAGCAGGAACAAGCAAGAAAGTAGGCTTGCTTGTTTTTTTCCTTCCTGTATTTCTATATATACTTATTTTTATTGATATATAGTTATTTATTTACTCAATATTATTGCGCTATAGTCCATCGACTACTTATGTTTAAAAGTTAAAGTTCACACAGTTTATAATATGCATAATTTAATTTTTTAACGAAGTACTGACAGGAAGTTTTTCTCTTGCCCTTATTTCTTTATTAGATAGCAGTTGAACCAGTGTTGACAATATGGAGCCTGAATTACTCGAAAACAATAGATAATTGCAACAACTTATAATGTGACTGGTTTGAAATGTGCACCAAGTGCAGCGTGGCTTGGGACATGAAACGGAGGCTGTCAATGTCACCGTAACCTGATGTGGCGGTCTCTTGGTATCGGACACCACTGATGAGTTCGCACACAGTGTGACTGTACTCTTCATTTCCACTTACATATATGGGTCCTAGATTACCTAGAGTCCTTCCTAGACACATAAAACACAAGAGCTGATCAACGTGCATAAAAATGAAACATTATTACACTGAAAGGAAGATGTCCGTTGACAGCAATAACGAGATAAATTTCTGTGCCCCATCATAAGAGCTGCAGTTCGTTACAATTGTTGCATGCTCACTTTAACGGCCAACTTTTCTGCAGGGATTTGGTTGCTGTAGTTTTAATTAAAACATCAAGAATAGATGTAATTTAGTTTGTTGTCACTCATTTGATTATAGCAAGACTTTTTAAACATTCTAAGGGTTGTGCGAATGTTTGAAACTTGGGATACAAATCAAATAGTTTCTGGCATTCAGGTTGTATCTGATTCGAAAATTCATTATTCAAAGTGGCGAAAATTTTACTTCTTTTGAATATATAAGAGATAGCAATGCTCATTGCGGTCCTGAAGGAAAGACAAGGATGGGAGTGGGGACTGTTCCGTGTTTTGCTACTGAACTGCAGTTGGTTGCATATGGTCAGCAGTTCCTGTGTGAGTGCACATGGCAGGTAGCTGCTTCTTAATACTTTCCAGCCATTTAATAAGAATGGCTCTCATTTAAGGAGTCCGTATATAAATTTATATCAAATTAAATTTCAGCCTGTCTCACCACGTTTGCATTGTTATGAAACGATATGTGGTGGTGTAGTATCACACCTCTCATCTTTAACAAATAAAACACTGTAGATGTAATCGACATGCTGTTCCTGCTTTTCATTACTGTCATTGCCGCGGTGTTGCAAGTAATTACAAGTATTTTTTCTTTTTCTTATTTACAAGGTCCTGTTAGCTTGACGTCTATTTGTGTATGTTGCTAAAGGCATGTCTCAAACCATGGATATAAGCCTGATTTTTTAAATCCAACAGGCTTTACCCAGACTTTATATTTCATGTTGCTTCAGAAGTGAGAACATGTTCGATTCGACATTCATGGTTTGTTTTTCTTGAACATTATTGTTAGATTTGGTTCGGAAATTCCACTATTCAAACGCCCCTGGTACAGTAGACTTTGTAAGTTGGACATGCATTTCTATGGGCCTAGATCTTGGTTATTTCGATCCTAGATTGGCCTTCACCAAATAATTCGAGCTTGAAGAGTCAGCACACATGACCCCAATAGCGAAACCTTTAGTGGCAGCAACTGTCTCCGCGGGGCTTAGAGGACAGTGAACTTGTTGAACACACGTCATCTCCCATTGAAAATGCCCATCTTCAGCGTGCCCTAGGATGGTTGTTAAGTAATAATGATAGTTCACAATGTCTAATTGCGGTATCAGCCTGATTCTAACAAGCACCTTTTTCTTTTTCTTTATTTTTTAAGAAAATGGGGCCAGAAATTTCTCGCGTTGTGCAATCTAATACGAAACCGCGTAACACAAACGTGCTGCGGCGAAGCGGACTTTAAAAGTTATTTGCAGTGAAGCTGGTTTAAAAAAACTGGCTGATATTGTGCAACACACATTAGACCCTTGCCCATTTTTCTTGCTAAAAAAATCAGTTGGTCTTTAGATTTGTTTTGTTTAGGAGCTTCAATTTCATTTCTACGTTAGTTGTCTACTTTGGACACATCGAAAGTGGGCGCGTGTTAGGATTGGGCAAACACTGCCGAATGAATTGGCAGCTTCTTATGGCGTTTTTCTGAATCTTGTGTATTACAATGCATCAGATAATTTGATCGATTTCAATGGTCCTGTCTGGGTCGGATTAACGAAAGTCGCCTATTCTGTTCGACCTGTTCTTTGAAACTACTCAGGCTGGAAGAAAAGATACGGCAACGGCGGCTAGAGCGGGAGGAGAAGGAGAAGAAGGAAGCCATCGAGCGAGAAAAGGAGCGCCGGAAGTTTGGCCAGGAGATTGCCACCACTCGGCAAAAGTGAGCTCCACCATTGTGTTCTTTCTTTCTTTCTTAAACACCAAAGAGGTGTTCATGTCGCATTGCGTGAAAGCTATAAAGCTGTGCTAATAGCAAACCCAATACTCGTAACAAGATGTGATTGTAATGTCGTAGTGATGGTGATAAAATTGGAGTGGCGAGGAGATTGCCACCACTTGACAAATGTGCTAAACAAGAATTTGCCAATTTCATGCACTTTCTTGAGAAAGAAATTTGGAGTTAGTGTTGACCTGGTCTTGTACAGTGGGACCTCGTTGATATGTTCCTTGCTTTTGCATTTTTCTGGCTGCTATGTCACATTTTCATGGTCCCAACCTAAAGCCCGTTGACTCCTATGTGTTGTGTTCCCATTTGATATCTCACCATTGTGTAATGTTCCTGCATCTTTCGTTGTGATTGAATGCTGTGGTTATGTAAATTTAGCAGCGCAGAGGCTCAAATTCATTCTCGCATGTTGCCTTGAAGATGGAAAATGTATACTCGTGGTTAAGCCTGTCAAACCCTACCCGTGGCCCCACCTCGAAATGACTGAAGTAGGTGATTGGCAGTCCTGATAATCGTATCTCGGCAAAGTTGGTTTTTGGCTGGTTTCCTAAAGTCAGCTTCGCCACAGTACTTCGTGTTAAGCAGTGAAGCATATTAAGAACGGAAAGGGGCCATTATTCTGGAACATAGTATGTGTCCCTTAATTATACAGATGCGCATGAGCTGTCTCCCATTACAGTGCAAGCACCGAGAGGTCTGATAAGTAATAACTATACTGGCAGTCATTTAGAACTGCTTCTGGCGTGGTGATTTGGGGCCTTTCTCACTGCTGCATTTGTGCTGTGCATTGAATGCAGTGCGTTGCCATAGCAATTGGCACATGTTGACACATAGGTGGAGTAAGTGCTGGTAGAGAGGGTGTGGGAGGGAGCACTGTGACACCAAATGCTGGGTGTTGTTGAGGGTTTAGCGAAGTCAGTAATTGGGCGAGTTAGTGGCCAATCATCTTGGCAGAAGCAGTGCCGAGTACACAATACAAAAAAGGAGAATAAATGTAATAAAGGGAAACATTTGCCTTCTTCATTTTTTTGTTTTTGTTGTTGTTTTGTGTGTTGTGTACTGCGCACTGCTTCTTATGTTCCAAGATGGTTTGTTCAGGGTGTGCACAGAAAGAGGGGGCTAAATTTGCATACTCCGGAGGAGGCCTTGGAGACGTGTGGCTCTTGAAAATAGAGATTGGATGCAGGAGCACTTGTCACGACATTTCTGCTTGTGGACCAGCACTGTGGATGTGTCGGTCACTGTGGTGTCCAGACCAGAGCGCATGGCACTCAGTGCTGTGATCTTCCTTTTTGCCACCCCAGGATCGAGGAACAGGAAATGCTGAAGTTGGCCGAAGAAAAGAAGAGGGAGAAGATGGAAGCCATGCTAGCAAAGTAAGCCTTCTCTTGTGTTTACATACACTTCTTTTTTTATATTTTTTATTTATTTTTTAATCATATTACACCAAGATTGACAACTGACAGCATGCAAAGTGCTTGTTGGGGTATATTCCACAGCCTTTCTGCTTTTTTTTTCTCTCTATGCCTTATTTGTAGAACAAGTCGTTGACCATAGTTAAAGAAAAATTTTTTTCCAGGTCTGCAAAGATTGTTCACAATGAATCGGTCACTCAAAGATCCAAGTTGTGTGCCTTACAGAAAAACAAATACAGTAAAATCTGCTTAAACAAAATTCAAAGGGATAGAATAATGTGTTTCGTTAATCCGAAGTTTTGTTTAAATGATTGGCACAAAAATTAAGAAGTATCATTTCATTTGTGTGTAAGACATAGATGTCCGTTTTAGATGTAGCTTCTGCAGCCTTTTTATTTATCTTTTTTAACTTCACGGATGCTTGAACCATGAGAATAGTACTTCCTCCATTTCTTCATGTTGAGATGTATGCACCCAGACCTTAAACATGCTTCCATTGCCGGCAGCCTGTATCTTCCATTCGCTTTCATTATCTATGAAAAGGAGGACTTGCAGAATGTGCAACTTTGCCACGCTTCACATCTTTTAGGCTGCCCATTTTTGCAGCCACTGCTGGTGTTTTGTGCTCTCGCTCCCGTACTGGCATCGTCACGAGGCATGTTACGTGGAAAGCTGAGCGGCGTGAATGTCGCATAGTAGCCGTTAGATGCTGCAGCATCGCAACTGCTTGATTGATTGGATTTGATTGGCTGTTCATATTTTGTATGTGGTATAACGACTTATGAAGTGTGCAGTAATTTGGCTCTAGTTTTGTTTAAAAGTTCAGAAAGAGATGTGTTCTGTTTGACAATATGCCTTTGGCTGGCCAACCACATGTGGTACTCTCGTTCCTTTTTTATCCAACATTTCCATTTGAGTGAGTTTTATGTATGCATTCCACTGTATGCAAAACGAAAAATTTCATGCAAAGCGCAAACTTGACCCTTTACTTTAGAAGGAGTAAGGTTAAAAAGGAAGAATTCGTATAGGTGGCATAAAGCGATACAGTTTATTCTAACATATGTTGTTTTTCGTTGCATGGCAATTTTGCTGCCCAAAGAAGTATCAAGCTGTTGAATGATTACCCTTTCACGATGCTTCTTTTTCCAAATTGCTCGCATCTTTTGAAAATAAAATGAACATTTATCAGTAACTTTTTTTTGTTGACTTGTTTGACACTGTAATATATTAAATAGTGTTGAGTAGTCTAGCTTCAAAACCCCCATTTTAAAATTGGGAACTGTGTTTAAAGAAATTATGTAGTCATTGGCAGTACTTTTAGGTTCACGTACAGTTAAACCTTGACATAGAACAAAGCCACCCAAATTGGCAGTTTGCTTTGTCATATTGAAATTTGGCCTTTTCGTGTGAATAAGTACAGTCACTGATGGATGTTTCTTACACGAAAGGGGCCGCACAATTTTCCAAATTATCGGGCAGTCGGAAAAGGCAAATCTAAACTAGAAGAAAAATCATTTTGGGGAATTTGAGAATTTGCAACAGAAGAAACGGTTCCACGCCATGTTGTCAATATCTTCACATTGGCAGTACAAAGTGAAGCCGGCCATGCTTTAGTGTCCAGACTCCACCCCCGCGGCTGATAGTGTCGCCCGCAGTGGGGCGCCGACGCTATCATGAAAGGCGCAGGGAGTGGGAAGTGAATGCTTGGTCTGCCTCTCGCTTCAACGGGTCTCCGAAACTCTAGATTACGCAATCTCCACTGCTAAACGCACAGAAAGACAGTGCACATGATCCCACACCATCTTGGTACACTCACGTCTAAATTTCGACTTACCCTTTTCATTTATCTCTCATTGCATTCAACAGAAAGAAAGTACTTGAGGACATTGAAAGGGACAAGTTGGAGCGGAGAGAGAAATTTAACATGGGAGGTCCTCCTCCTCCAAGCGTGGTCAAGCCTGCCGCTCCAGTTGCACCATTGGAGCCAAAGAAAGAGTACGACCAATGCAAGCTTCAGGTACATTGCTTTTAAGCGTACTAATCTTAAGAAATTCTGGTGTGGGTCATAATTGATTACTGTTTCTACTCAATTCTAACCCGCGCTCTTTCTTTTCTTCCGAGGAAGTGGGTTTGAACATACCGTATTTACACGATTGTAAGTCGACCCCTTTTTTAAAATTTGAAAGTCTGAAGTTGGGGGGTCGACTTACAATCGAAACCAAAACATGGCCCCGCCAAAAAAAAGCAATACCAACGAGAGCTACAGGGTAGTTACAATTTTATGTTTGCTCTATGGTCCTACCTGTATCTTTTTGCTATGCCGCGTGTTTGTTTGCTTTTAGGAAGGGTTTTTCAACATTTTTTAGAGTCTTACAGTGCATGCAACACTCATGGGGGGGGGGTGTCAATAGTTGATGGAAGCGCCGCTGTTCCTATTTGTGGCGGCACCCTTAGAACGCCGGCGCTTGCGGGGAGTATCGGTAGTTCATGGAAGAGCAGACACCGTTCGCGGGTTTCTCTTTCTCTGTTTAAAGGCATTGGCATTGGTTTGACCAACTTTTTGACGCGCTCCACTTGACTGCCGGCTACGTGCTACTTCTATGCTTCCCCAGTCGTCACTAAGCAGGCCCACTAATCTTTCGGCACTCGTTCACAGCAGCGTTCAAGAGGGCTGCCATCCTTTACGCCGAAGAAACAAATCACTGCGCAGCGGGCCACAATTTCGATGTTTCCAAGCGGGTGGTGCGAGAGTGGCGACTGCAGCGAAGCGAAATTTTCACCCTGTGGCGGCAAGTGAGAAATTTCCCACGTGCCGAAGTCTGGACGCTTTGCGGAGCTGTAGGCTAAGCTTGCGGCAGCGTCGCTGAAATGCGTGATCGGTCCCTGCCAGTGAAGTGTGACGTGGTCATGAAACAAGCCTGGACCTTCGCCTTAATTTTAAGGTTCTGCTCCGCTGTGAGTACGAGTGGCTGGCGGCAGAAGACTGCGAAATTACGCCAACCGGACCTGTCAAGAGAGCCTCCCTGACAGCTGCGTGTGGTTGGGTGCATTTGGCGTAGGCTGCTGTTCTGCAAGATGTCCTGGTGCGGTCGTTTGCCAAATTTGAAATTTCGCTGGACCACGACGCGCTGTGGGACCGCAGCAACGATGATGACAGCACTAGTGAAGACGAGTAGTCCAGTGACCATGTCAGCTACTAATAAATTTTCGTTATCGAATGCGCCCTCTGGTTTTTTTTTTTTTTTTTTCGGTGAAGCGATATGGGGGGGTCGACTTACAATCGTGTAAATACGGTATTGCCTACATGTTGCATTTGGACAAGAAGGCTATACCGTGTTTGTGGCAATGGCCACAGTCTTCCGTGAGAGCCAGCTTCATTGCCCTTATCACCGCAAGATGGCAACACATCCAAGTTCTTCCATAGGATTACCAAAGCTGATTAATTCAAATGAGCTATTTTGCATGCTCTACTGCCAGCAAAAGAGCCATGTCGTTTTCTCAGCGTTCTGGAGGCTCACAAAGATTGCAAGACAGGCGAAAAGTCTGACAGTGATGAATATTGCCGTAATTATTCGAATATAAGGTGGCATTTGTTCCCCAGAATCCTTAGCCTCGAAGTTACCCCCCACCTCACGTGCAAATTTTGCCTTTAAATGTGGCTTCGCGGCAGTGCAAATTTCTCTACTTAGTGTCGGTTTGTGGCGGCACACGCCGCAATGCTGTGAAGTCACACTTTAAGGTGAAATTCGTGCTGCCATGAAGCCACACCTAAAGGTAAAATTTGGATATGGCCCGCACGCCAGGTGTTCAAGCTACCTTCCCCTCTGTTTAATGATAGCCGTGTTGCATTTTGTCAGTGCCAAGTAAATCAGTATTTCGGCAATCCCCACCGAAACTGAATAATCCGTCTGCTACTCTATATCGCCTTATATTAGCGTGCATAGAAGTCCCTCCCCCCCCCCCTTTCTTGGGTCCCCAGCTTCACTGTTGCCTTATAATCATGACCTCATTGTAATAGAATAAATACGGTAGATGTGAATCTAGTTATATTCCGGGAAGATCAGTTGCGTGCATTTTATTATTTTAATTTCTGATTGTGAAGGTCAAATGCATGCTACTTTTCTGTTGTAAAATTGGAAGTGCATTAGATTCGAGTCCACATTGTTTTGATTTGCACATTATGAGAGGAACGCACAGAAACGGCATGCACATTAAGATAGGATAGACACGATGTGTGCTTTTGTGGCCTGGTGCCTGCCTGTGTTTGTATGCTACTTGTGTTTGGTTGCTTGGTTTGTCTCCTAAGGGATGGTTTCAGCCATTGAGTTTTTGCTAAAAAACTGGGGTGACATTTAGCGCTACTGATCAATGGGAGCTGATGGTACGGCAGTTCAACCAGCATGGGAATGATGGTTGTATTATATGTGGATTTGCCTACGCTTTTTTTTTTTTTTTTTTTTTTTTTGGCTTCAGGTGACTTTGACTTTGCATCTTTATAATTTTCAACCTAGTATTGTGTCATCAATGCGGCACTTCGCAGTGCTTGTATATGTCTTCAGAGAACTTATTGCTGCCCTGCGTTTCTAAAGCTTCCACTTCCTTGGAAACGTAGAAAGAATGAGGCATTAGCCCCTTAAACTGTCTATGACGAGGTAACTCATCATGAACATTCTGCAATTTTCTTCACATGCGTATATGTGCAGTTTCTTGTAATTCTAACAAATAAATAATGCACAATGACTTTTGCTATATTTTTTTAAACAAGACTACTAAAAATGCGCTAGGCATGTCTGGTGTAATAAAGAAATGGTACCAAGTGTACAGCTCTTAAGAAATTCCACCCTTTGAAAAAAATTTTGCAAGTTTATCATGGCAGTTAAGAGTTGACTAACACAACAAGAATCTTTTAAGCAGCAACCACAAAGATTAGACAACTCTGTATGCTAGACATCACATAGTAGCTGACCAGTTGTGGTGCCAGGTCCTCCACAAGTAAATTTAGCAGGAAACTGTGAATTCAGAATGACTTGTGGTCTTTCAGGTGCGCCTAACAAATGGGCAGACGTTGACGCAAACCTTTGGAGCCCACGAAGAACTGGCAGCTGTGCGACTCTACGTGGAGCTGAACAGGACAGACGGGGACTTTCCTTTCACGCTCATGACCAGCTTCCCAAGGAAAGTATTCACCGAGGAGGACTACAACAAGCCCCTCAGCGCCTTAGGTGAGGCGTTCTTGTGAGAATGTGGATTGATGTGAATGCAAATTAACCTCAACAGACCCATAAAATTTGTTGTTAACACAGCACCTTTTAAAGTCGGTTCTTGTTGTCAACTGATCTGTTACAATTCTGAAAAAAGTACCACATTTATTTAGAATATGAGCCGAGGTTTCTTTTTTTTTTTCCTCAGAATTCTTAGCCTTAGTCACCCCATTCCTCTCCTGCCATATATGTGTGTCTGATAGATTCAGTAACCGTTTCAATAGTTTAAAGGTGGCGACAGGGCAATAGTTCAGGTGAACTGGATTTTAGAGGGCAAAGTACATTGTAGATACCACTATGGTAGTGTAGCAGCTTTGGTGTTGCAGTATTATGCCCAGGGCGTGGGATCAAATCCAGACCACGGCAGCTGCATTTCGATAGAAACGAAATGCAAGACTGCCCATGCAGTATACAATGGGTGCACGTTAAAGAACCCCAGGTAGTCAAAATTAATCCCTTACTTAGGTGTGCCTTATAATCATATCATGGAATTTAGAAGTCCAGAATTAATTTTCATTATAAATTGTAGCAGCTAAAATGGGTGTAGTAAGCAACATCCTCCATTACAGTGGGCCTCATGATCAGATTGTAGTTTTGGTGTGTAAAGCCCCAGAATTCAATTTAAAATTTGTTGCAAGTGAATGTGCCATGCGAAATCACTGGCTTAAATTTGTATATTACAGTACACTAAAGCAATTGGAAGTTAATTGGTGTAGTGCTGTTAATTGGTCAATTATGCATTTTGGTTTTCATTGTCATTAATGTCCACCTCTGACTAATACAGATCAATATATACATTTGTGCTATATGCAGCAGATGACATTAGAAATCCTGTTTAAGTTAAAGAAAGACCCACTACTATAGTAAACAGCTTGGGTAACTGCGGGGCTTTGTAAATGATGAAGTCATAGTTTCTGATAATTCCTTCTTTTATTTCTCCCCTTTTTCATGTAGGCCTCGTTCCATCTGCAGTGGTGATCTTAACGAAAGCTAAGTGACTTAGCTGGTGTGCAATTGAGACGACTACAAGGCAAGCAACTTCGGAAGCCAAATGTGCTGCTGCAGTGTGCCGTCGCCAAGATTTGTATATTAACGCTTGACTGTGCTGCGCGCAATAAAACTCCAGTTCCTTTCGTGCTTCGGGAAGCATGGCGGGCACTTTTCCTACACACATTGCCTACTTTTTCACGCTCCTCGTTTGTCATGTCTGCGTTCTTAAACGATGCTTTGAAGAAAACTTTTGCAATCGATGTACCTGCGAACTCCCCTGAAATTTGTGCAAATGTGAAAAATTTTGCCTTTCTCTAAATTTTACACATCCTGTTCCATATTCTATAGAAAGTAAATTCAGCTTGATGAGTGAGTGAGTACAGACTTTATTTGAAAACAAGGTGTTGACGGATGACCTTGTTGATGAAACATTTTCAATTAAGAGATGCTACGGTGGGGCAAGGATGCAAAAGATTAGTGCGGAAAAATTGTGTGGGTGCCTGCCCTCTTGTGGCAGGAGAGAGCACACTGAGCTGCCCTCTGGTGGAAATGCGAGAAGCCATGTAGAAGCATAGCCTCCTAATATACTAGTACTGATGATATCTTGCAGTGGTGAATCAAGTATGTACTTGCTTCGAGCAAGTTTATTCAGAAAAGTTATTGAAAGTAAATACTTTGATAAAGTATCCCAGAAACTGCTTGTCCTCGGAGCAAGGAGGTCATTCTGTAATTGTCCAGCCAGTGGACACGTCCAGTTCAGCTGCCGCTGAGGTACTGATTGGCTGGGCTGGGGTTCCAGTGAGAACGGTGCGCCCACAGCCAGTTTCCTTCTCGCTGGTTCAGCTCCAGCCAATCAGCAGCGGCCGAAAAGGACAGTCCACTATGTGGACACTTAGTAGCCCCACCCCAGACCTGAAATTAAAAAAGTGCTATTACTCCTACCGTACCCCTCCTGCCCCCCCCCCCCCCCTTGTATTTTTCGTATTTTAATGTTCGCAGGTTGGTAGGTCTGTATCAGTAATGCAGGGCCTGTATTCACAGAAAGCTGTTTCGCTAGAATTGTTTGCAACCAGTGTCCACCAACAATGATGCTGCACGTATGTTATTAAAGGTACACTAAAGGGAAATAGTCAATGTCAGCTGTTAAAATACCATTCCACAAACGTCGCAGCGCTTGTTTCGTGCCAAGAAGAGGCAGTTTACGAGAAAATTGCATCTGAAGGGTCTGCATACGTTTACCGCAATTCAAGTCGCCCACCCTCAAGTGGGGACTGGTGACATTGCATACGCCATCACTGCCCTTTACTGCTGTCGGTGAGTAAAATGGCACCCTACGCAGGGTGCTACGGCTTTCTGCGCAAAACACAAACTTGTGACCATGGAGAAACCGAGCCAAGAATAGTGTCGAATTCGCCGCTGCAGCTTACGACCTTCGTTAAGTGGCATGGACCATTCGGGAATCCAGCAACATCACATTGATGTGGCGTACTCTCCTACTTGCAGTTTGTGCAAGTTTCACAAGCAAGCAAAACCAGCTCAGCACTTCGCGATAACAAAACTACTGAAACCCAAAAGCGCGGGCGGCGCATGGTGGAGAAGAAAACCTTTCCATCGACCACGTCGTCGTCAAGGGTAACCTCAATTAGTTATTTTTAGTCTGTCTTCTGCTGTATGTATTATGGCCTCTTCAAAATCAATGTTTCTGGGAGTGCAGTCAATGAGCGCATCATCTTTATTACAGGGAAGCTGTTAAGGGCTACTTTCCCCACTATCGTGTCCATGTGTAATAAAAAATGCTGAAGATAGTGCAATGCCGGGCCGACCCACGGTGGAGGTGCGATTCGCTATTAAGGGGCCCTCATACACAGCTTTGCTGGTCATCCTTTACAGAGTAGTAGGGCACAGAGTTTTGTCTCCTGTTTCACGACACCAGCGCCCTCTTTAAATGGCCCTATTTGACAGTAATGATCAAGATATAGCTTTGCTGGCAGAAGGTTACAAAGGTGGATTATAAATGCATACAGAGGAACGTGCCAGACTCTGCAGACTGTAGAGAGGACCTCCTGCTAGTAGTAACTAGAAAACTTAAATGCATTCAGCAACTACACATGACTGTAAAAGGAAACAGCATATTGTTGATGTCACTAGGTAACACACACAAAGAACATCGTTTAATAACACAAAAGCAATTGTTATAAACAGTAATCGGAACATTACGAAGATACAATTATTTGCGGAGGTCAGATTTGAATATGTAAAAGTCAGACGAGATGGTAATGAATTCTATAGTAATGTGGCTGAAGAATTGGCAGTAAATTGACCATAATTATTTTAGGTTCTAGTAGTAAGGCAGCTCTTAGGAGCAAATCGGGTGGACATGGAGCGAGGAAACTGGCACTTACTATTTAGAGAATGAAAGCTTTCCGCAAACAGATTGATGTGCAAGTAATTCAAGTGAACATTTAGACTCGAAGCGCAGCGCTTAGGCGCCCGTTCCTGCGGCGAGTGTCGGCTTTCCCGGCGTAGTAACCGCGCGAACGAGCGAAGCGGAATATGAACGCGGCGCGCAGCGTGGGATGAAAAAAAGCGGCGAGAGAGAAGTGGTGCGAGGAGGAAAGTGTAAAGGAGGGTGCGGCGGTACCACGAGGCCGAAAGCGGGGGAGGGCATGGCGAAAGCGTGAGAACAGAAAAGCGTAGCGCCGCGCGCGAGGGGCTTTGCGGTGATGGCTACGAGATGGCGCCAGCGTAGCGCGCGTTGTCTGGGTTCTGTAGGCGGCGGCTTCTGTGTGAATCGCTCCCGAGCGTCGCCCACGCGCTGCCTCTCGATATCTGCAGATTCGCGAGGCAGTCGCGCCGCACTTTGCTTCGCTCCCGAGGTGCCGCACGAGACCGACTGTATGCTCAAACTTCGCATTGGGGAGTATCGTAATCGACGGTGAATTTTTTAGATAAATTACCGTGAGATTTCAGCAATGGAGATGCGTCTGACGTGTAGCTGCTATGAGTGATAACGTGAATTGCGCGATTTTGGGTATGTTGCAGTGGGAGCAAATGTGTGGAACATGTGTTCCTCGGAAGACTACATTCAGTAGGTAATGTACGCGTGAATGAAAGCGCGATAAAGTGAGAGGAATGTTTAAAAAGAATGAAGTTTTAGCACTATTGTAATACCACAAGCTGACTTTTTAGTTCAGGAAAAAAAATATACGCGTATCAAACTTTAGGTGTCTAAAGACCATTCTCGTTGAGCAGCTTTGAACGAACGAGATGGCGCTTTCGGCGGTGCTCCGCACGTTGCCTCAGCCACTATACATCAACGAAAGCGCACGAATACAAAACCATTACGCTTCCGCCCTGCTACTGTGCGATCGACTGTCAGCAATCTAACGGGTGTTTGCCAACACGCTGTGCTCTATTCATGCTGCAACATATGGAACGACGGAGGTTAGGCGTGCGCAGCTAGTGGTTGGCTGTAGAAGTAGAGTGTCACGTTAAAGGGACACTAAAGCGAAACAACAAATCAGTTTAGACTAATAACTCATTCTTTGAGAACACTGCAGGCAGTCATTTCAAAATAAGTGTTTGATTATTAGATGAGGAAATGAAGGCCGAAGTATCGGTATTTGAAATTCGCGCCGAAACCCCGACGCCGGTACGTCAGTGTGACGTCAGAGATTCCAAAGTATGTTTTCGCATTTGGGCCGCGTTGGCCGAGTAGAGGTTTCAGAAACTTGCCATGTTTAATATTTGGTTCCTGTAGAACACAGTGTAGTCAATCTGCACCGCTATATAATTAATTAGGCCTTAGAAGATGTCATTAGAATCCATGACGTCACAGCGACCAGGTGCGGGAACTTCAAGGGGGCGTCACCACCCGTCTTTCGTTCTTGCGCTTTTTCTGATTTACCAAGCGTCTTATCGTAGTAAGAGGTGTTTTTGGTGTCCTAGAGAGGTAATTTACTGATGCAGTACAAATCATTTTTCTCTTTAGTGTCCCTTTAAGCAATAGAATTAATACGTCTAACTATGCCAGTCCGCGGACTACTGCTACATAGGGGCCGACTGTGTTACCACCTCCTCGTGACGCACGACTTCCCTCGAGGGTAAAAAAAAAATGGCTGGCAATTTAGCTCTAGCTAAGCACGAACTATTGTGCGCCAGTGCCGTTAACCCTAGTTTTGCAGAGTTTGTCTTGGCGTATCCTGGCTATGTGCCACTCCAATGAACCTCGTTGGTGTCATGCGCCATTAGGCGTGTGCGCTGCTATTCATTGAAAGTTTTTGGCCAAGCGAGCAGCATATTCTTCGGAATTCATCTTCGCCTGTTGAGTCCGCATAGCCTGAACGTTGGCGTCTACGGGGCGTTGTCGCTGTTCGAGAGTTTCGTTAGCCCGCCAGTTTCTCGTGACATCGGCGATCGAGGCGGCGTTCTGTGTAAGAGATTCACGTGCACGTTCACGACATTTTCTCAGTCGACCTGTTTGCTTCCAACTTCTTCTCTCGTCTAGCTACAACGTCGGGCTCAGTCGGCGCACGCTAACGTTGTCGTTTCAGCCGTAGTTGTGCGTTCCGCCGAGCCGGCCTCTCCGCGTCGACCAACCCAGATGGACCCGCAGTCCGACCCGTGTTCGGACTGCGACACGAGTTGTTCTGACTCGCCGCTAATCTGTCTGTGAGACGAGGAGAACCGCGCGCGGCGCGTCCCCCCACCGGATGCAAGTGCAGCCAAGCGCGGCTTCCTATTGGCTGCAGCTGTTGCGCGCGCGCTCTGATTGGCTGCGCCGCGTGAGGCGGGAGAGCGTTATTGGCTGCAGGTGCTACACCTCCAACATGTGACGTGCCTACTTCTTGCATCCTGTCCACCGCGCAGCGCTGCTGTTGGCTCTTCATGGTCATGCAGCGCACGGACATTTAATTTTTTTTCTTTTGAGGCGTTTAAATTAATAGAAATTAAAGCATCAGCCCACGCAGCGCACGGACAGACACACAACGGCTTTTCGCAGGATTGGAAGCAGAGTGTATTTAGGGGCCCACATACACAGTTTCGCTGGTCATCCCTTTTCACAGAGTGGAGGGCACTGGGTTTTCTTTTGTTCTTGCTGTTAAGCGTGGACTGGACAAAAAAATTTCACACGGCTTACGAGCCAAAGACTACCATATATAATGATCATCATCATCAGCCTGGCTACGCCCACTGCAGGGCTAAGGCCTCTCCCATACTTCTCCAACTACCCCGTTCATGTGCTAATTGTGGCCTTGTTGTCCCTGCAAACTTCTTAATCTCATCCGCCCACCTAACTTTCCGCCGCCCCTGCTACGCTTCCCTTCTCTTAGAATCCAGTCCGCAACCCTTAATGACCACCGGTTATCTTCCCTCCTCATTACATGCCCTGCCCATGCCCCCATTTCTTTTTCTTGATTTCAACTATGATGTCATTACCTCGCGTTTGTTCCCTCACCTCAATGTGCTCTCTTCTTATCCCATTATCGTTACACCCATCATTCTTCTTTCCATAGATCGTTGCGTCGTCCCAAATCTGCAAACCTGGAGGCTCATGCCCCGCAGGTGAGTACTGCTAAGACACTGCTGTCATACACTTTTCTCTTGAGGGATAATATCAAGCTGCTGTTCTGAGCATGCCTTCCAAACTATATATAATAGCTACCTAAAACAGTTTTCGGCCGCGAAGTGCCGACCGCAATAAAGGAACCCGCGCCAATTACTCCGCGTTCTGTTACGCGAGGAAAACGGAAACATGAATGGAATGTTGCACTGCAGTTTTTGTTTCTTTTTCTATAAGAATACTTCCCGTAAATCTGAGTACAGGACGCCGGATGGGGCCCAAGGTAAATATACCTGGTAGCGAAGCTTCCATAGGAGCCCATACGTTCAAAACATGGCGGTCCATCGACGGTTCATGGGGCTTAGCGCCATCTGTATGTGGTGGGAACACTTCCGGCGGAAGAAAAAATAATGTGACGCCATGTCCGTTAAAAGCAGAAGTGACGTCATTCTGTTTTCGAAGGCGCGAAATTTGTTTTGTTGTTCTTCCTTTGGAGCTACATATTCAAAGGCCCCGCCATTCGACTTGATGGGCGTTTCGAGCTTTCAGCGTGGAAAGTGATGCAGGAAAAGGCCTGCCGTACGGTTGTCGAAGTCGCATCCCTGCACAGAACATACTTTCTTTGGAGGCCGACGAAAGCTTTAGGTGTAGAGTGCTGATCCTATTGTCGGATGCCAAGCCCGTCGGCCAGCGCAGTCGCACGAAAACAACTACACAATTATCTGGCGGTCGTAACTCACTGCTTTTGACTGAACAGATTAAAAAGCAATGAAGCTACCCGCGTCACCAAATTCAGACAAACTTCGACAAGCAAGAAAGCGTAAACTGTGAGGGGGGCGTATTTCAACAGGTGATACGAGTGCGCCTTTCTGCGCATTTCAAGACGTGCATTGCATTGCGAGTGATAGTGGCGTCAACGCCCCATGTAGCGATGGGCGCTGAAAAGAAATGCATTTATTAATAATAATAAAATTAAACTTGTATTTTCTTAACTCGTCACGAGTACATAAAATTGACTAGGAATTTTATTTTCATTGAATGAATCTAACTGTGTCTCGTTTGAATTAAAAAACGCGTTTTTCTTTCCCAATGTTTGTTCCCTCCAAACATAGTCGCGCTTCAATCGCTGCTCCCATAACCCCCCATGCTGATGTCGGTGACAATCTGTACTGAACCGCTTTTCGTCCAAAGCTTCGCGACCTATTTGGATCGACCTTGTGGGGCCCACATGTTTTATTTACTTGGAGCGGCAACCAGGAATGATTACACGTGTTTTCTTCCGCCTGCCTTTCGCCAGACCTACTGATGAAAAACTATATGCGCAAAAATACACACGAGAGATACACGCTGCTTGAATAACAGGAAAAATATTTGTTCTCCAAACGGAGCCGTACAATAACGCAGTGGCATGAAAGCCGCGACACTGCGGCCGCAATGCGTGCGTAGTCACCGAGTGGCAATAAAAATAAATGAAATGAAGTAAAGAAGAGAAACAAAGTCGTCTATTCCTATGGCATAAATGCATGTTATATCGAATTACAAACACCATTTGAGCGGTCTGATCGTAAACAGCAGAGCGCGAAGCAGAACGAATGACCTCGCCGAGCAGAATGGACAACAGTTTCCAACGGCACGACCTTGATGCGGCCCAATCCACTTCGATCGCAGCGCCGCCACCGTATTTTTCGTCGTCGCGCGCCTCACTGCAAAGCATGCGCTGCCCCAGCCCCGCTCCACTACTAGTACACTCTAATTGGAAGCGCTAGCGCACTAAAGAAACACTCATCCGCTAGCTTCCAGAGAAAGGACTTCAACCCCAGAACGTTGGCAAGACTGAGAGTACCGTTCTTTACAGAGTGACAAGGGAGTAGCACCGCTTTATAACGTAGCATGTTTCTCGCACTTTATCTAGATACGTCAACCCCAACTCGCCCGCAAACTTACGCCCACTCTATCGCTAGCATGTCAATAATAAGTGAATGGGTTCGCTCACCAATCAATGTGCCGAGGCATGGGTGATGGCGACCGCACCGACTAAACACGAGCGTAAGAAGCTGAACATTTCGCAGCATGCCACAGAGTAAGCGAGATACTAGCGATGATACGTCTTTGCTACCAGGTATTAGAAAGTACAGATCATTTACGTTCCACGCCTCGTGCGCAGCAAGAACAAATCTGTCGCAACTGAGCACACCCGTGAGCGGTTAGGCAAAACATAAATAGTCACCGCATCGAAGAAAACTAGTTACGGAGTCGGGGACACGACAGAGTCGCTCCTTCAATGTGATTGCCAAATAAAGAAGAGGAAGACACACCGATCCCCATTAAATTCGTGAGCGGGAAGTTCGGACAGCTTGAAATATTTCTAGCCCTGCTTTCAGTAGCACCATATACGCTGCTCGTGCACTTTGGGCAGGGCGTAATGAGCACCGAAATCGCTGACATGTCCGCTGAAGCTGTGACGAAAGTTTCGCGTTGCCCACCCAATCACCGCCTACGACATCTGCCCAAAACAGAGGTATGCCGAGGTCCACCGCGCGTCATGTACATCCCTTGTAAACACGGAGGCAGCTGAGGCAAGCAACGGACGTGTGACCACGTGATCAAACATGGCGGAGCCCACGAGACCGCCGTGAAAAGGGTCCATATAGTATGATGCCAAGAAACATAACGCAGTCAGTAGGACGAATCGTGCTATAACGAAATATGACGTCAGTGAAATTGGCTTTTGCGTAGACGACAACATAACAAACTTTTAGATTTGGTAGTGTCAATGTGTAGCCTATGTAAGTCGGCACCAGGTCGCAGTGTTGGCCGCATCGTGGTTATAGCTTCGACAACAATAAATCAATGTATTTGTCAGAGGGAAAAAAATGATATTATCGTCGACATATAGGGCAGACTCGGAATATAGGGCAGACTATAGGGATTACTTTGGGCACCTGGCGAGGTCATTAATATACAAGGGGATCATTTTCAAGTGTTGTGCGGAATGTTTACAAATCGCCTGTGGCAGATGGCATTATTCTTGTCGTTGAGCTGGATTATTCGAAGAGGCGGACATTATTCGCCTGAGAAATGTGCCACAATAATGTGCCACAAGAATCCACTGTTTTCACGTAATTAAAGTATGGAAATAATATAAGCAAGAAGGAAACTAAAGTTGACGCAAAGACAACTTCCGTCGACGAATTTCGCGCTATAGTCATGCGGTGCTTTCCCAATTAAACTACCGCGTCGACCGTGCTCCCGTCAACTTTCTTGGACGTTCGTGCATGTATGTACAACATATAGGATTAACCATGAGAGTGTTAGCCAGCGCCATCTCGGGGCCACGGCGGCGATGATGTGGAACATCCTCTATTTTCTTGGATTTGCAACGTCTTTGGCGTACGGGAGAAGTTCTCCAAGCTTGCCGTAGGTTGCGTCCTTAGTTCCTCGAGTTTCATGACGTGGAGATATGCCTCTTGAGCAAGGTCCGTGCGCCTGATTTGGTGCAGCCTAACGCCTCTCAGACATTGCCTATAGTGTTGGGCTGCTGAGCACGAGGTCGCGGGATCGAATCCCGGCCACGGCGGCCGAATTTCGATGGGGGCGAAATGCGAAAACACCCGTGTGCTTAGATTTAGGTGCACGTTAAAGAACCCCAGGTGGTCAAAATTTCCGGAGTCCTCCACTACGGCGTGCCTCATAATCAGAAAGTGGTTTTGGCACGTAAAACCCCAAATATTATTATTATTATTACATTGCCTATAGTGCGGAAGGTGGCAGACTTGTAACTGTTGGCTCGAGTTGTTGTAACTTCAATTTATTAAGCTTGTCGTCATCTTGCTGCCAGAGGCCTCCAAAAACGTTATGTGGCACGATAAGGTGGAAGCTTGGGCGAGTTGGTGATTCAATATCGACATGTGTGCACAACGCAAAAGACGAGGACTGAAGGAAGAACACAACACAGGCGCAACAGAACAACACAACAACACAAACGCAATTCTGTGTTTAGAGTGTAATCCGTTGGCGATTTTCTCGAACCCTAGGAGGTGTGTACGGTTGGCGCGGTGATGACTATGTATACGCTCGGATTTGACAGAGGGCGTCTTCTTTCTCGAAAATGCAGAGCTGCATTACAAATGAGTTCTGCGGATGCCCGCAAAGTGAAGAACGGCTCGTGAAAGGGAAAACTGCCACATTTGTGTCCCTACGTTCCGAGTTGCCGATTTATCCGACCTCGCTCTGCTATCTGCTATCCTCCTGCAGTTGACCGATATGGCAGAGCGGCCGCCTCGGAAAGGCGTTGGTCCCCGGTTCGACACCCATATCAGGATTAATTTTTTACTTCAACTTCGAAGCCTGTGTGGGTTTCCTCAGTAGCTTCGTGGATTGCACTCGGGCCATGGAAGGCCATTTTCCTTTTCGCTGTCGATCTGTATAGTGTGAACGACCGAGTGCTCAGTGTGCCTGTAGCATTTGTGCTAGCTGATATTCGCAGCTGCCGAAGCACGTGGCGTCGATTGTGGGCGTGTATTTAGAATTAAATAAGGTCTGGCACGACGCAGAGATGGCACGTACTCGAGGCTTTTTAGTGGGTGTGACTGTCTGGAGTCGAAAAAGCCCGTAATTGTAATGCCCGTTAAGTTTAAATCGACGGCGAACTGGAAGGGTCGATCGAGGGTCTCTCTAATGCGTCGTTCATGGTTATTTCGCAGTGGCCGAAAGCTTAAGGCTCAGCCATTTGAACGTTCTTGGGATAGGTTTGCTTTCTTTCTTATTTTGTACCTTTTTAGCGTTCAAAGTGTGCGGATCTTACTTGAACTTAGAAGAACAACAATGCCGTTGTGATGGTTTCGCCCAGCGTTCCCGTTGCAGAGAGCAAATTAATTAGACAGGAATGAGCAACCTTCTTTTTTTTTTTTTGTCGTTCGGTATTATCAAAAAAGCATGAAAAAATAACGCTCGTGTTCTTTTCGGGACGACTGCATGCCACGCTCTTTAGTCAGAGCGCAGGCGATAGCACCGCAGGATCAAATTGAAAATGTGAACAAACAAATTTCTTCGGGCTGCATAATTACAGCAGGTCGTACGAGCATACCTCCGTGATAAAAGCTGTGACTACGCCTCCGCCTGTGTGATGGAACTTCCTCGGTTATGTGTCAAGGGCAGGGACGACTTGTCAGATCGTTTTTATTTGACGAGAGGCGCGCAGTAGTGGCTAGGCCAAAAAAACAAAAGACTACGGACCGCAGGTCTGTAGCTCCACGACGGCGCACATCATATTGACGTCAGAAACGAGAAAACGCGTGTAGGAACGGGAATGGTTGATTTGCGCGTGCGTCGTGGCCGCGCGTATAGCACACGTCCTCCTATCGCGACGAGATTCGCGTAAAGTCGTTCGGTGCGTATACCTGCACACTGTCGCGTCGTCGTGTTACCGTCGTGCCGTAGTCTCGGCCTGGTCATCGTTATTATTGTGGGCGACGTCGTAATCGGACTGATCATACTATTGGTGCTTTTAGTTCAAGCTTTCCATTCGGGGTCGCCGCAGATATCGCTTTCTCAAATCGTTATCATTTGTGCAGCTTTAGTTGTTGTTGTTTTTGTTCGTATTTGACAGCGCCACGAACTTGCAGCTGTCTCTTCAGATATCCAATAGGGACGGTTGCAGGCAGGTTGCTCTTGTTTACGGCTGCCCTTCGTAAAGCAGGTGTAGACTTTCAGTATAATGAGCGTATGTTGAATAAGTGTGCAGAACGTGCAGCTGCTTGCTTTGTGATAAAAAAATAAGAGATCAGGGACGTCGGGGAGGGGGGGGGGGAAGGGGGGATTTCGTGCGCCGGCATTCATTCATGCTGCACCGAGCCGTGCTCCGGCATGGGTTGCAGCAGATAGTGCCAGCCTTTCCTCCTTTCCCACAAGAACCACTTCTCTCTCGCGCTGTGAGTTGCAACGGCAGCAGTATATTGGGTAATAGCTGTGGTATCCTGTAAGTAACACTCACCGAGGGGAAAGGAATTCATTGCTCGCTCTGCGACCCACGAAGCGAACAAGCATTGTGCATTATGATGCGCCGCAGTGTACTGTCTCTTCGAAAGATGCTGCTGCAGCTGCTGGTGCTTTCCACCGCCGGACCAGCTTGTCCTGAAGGAAGGCCACTGAATGAAGAAAGGTATGCAGATTGCTCTTCAGCACTTGAATACAGGTCATTTTTTCTTGCTGGAAGTATATTTATTAGTTTTTACCTGCGGCAGACAGTGAAATTCTGCCATGTCTTTAAGCGCTGGCCATATTTGGTCACTCTGGGTTTTAAGCGCGGGCGTTCTTTTTTTCTTCTTTTTTTTGTGTCGCCCCGGCTGACGTGGTAGCGGACTTTGCCTGTGAAGCTTAAGCGCGGCCGCATCCGCCCCGGCTGACGAGCTTGGTTACTGGGAGAAGCGGACTTCGCACATCGCAGCGCGCCCCTATAAATAATCTTTTTATTTTTTTGAAGTCCAGTAATTACCAGTAAAATTATTCGTTTCCCGGCACATGTCTCGATTTGGGAAAAATGAAAGCTAGCAATCAATGAAGTCACATCTACTTAGCAGAAACGCCGTTTCTTCTAAATAGCACCAGTTTTCACAAAATTTGGGGGAGGGAGGGAAGAGGGGATATGCGTTAGTGTCCCAGATAATTGTTATCGGAACTCTACAAACATGAAGTGGTGATAGGCTAGCACGCTATAGGCTCCCTAATACCATGCCTCCGTACATGTTGGCCTGCTGCATCACGTGAGTCGGTCCGACAATCCCACAACTGTATCCTCAGAGACTGCCAGGTACTCGATGTGCGCTTGACCTTCGAAGCGTAGTGCCGGCGCGCGAGCGGCATCATCACGTAGTGCGTTCTCGAGCATGCTCCAGTTCGCAAAACCATCTCGCGGTCCATGAAGTCGGCCTTCTGCTACCGAACACGAGTTCGTGGGTTCGGCACGCGTTCAGTATACTACGGCACGTCAGGGGACCGCACTTGGGTCAAGCTCCCGATGCGACACGCCTCGATGCCAGATTGCGGCACTTAAACATGAAGATCAATCAATCATATTCGAGCGATTATGGTCGGCGGACAGACACGTCGTGCTTGCCTGGACTTGATTGTTCGTCCATCGGGCATTTTTTTTTTAACTTACACAAATTTCCACGCTGTAACACCGACGAATGCGTAGTCACTGGTAAAACGGCAAGGTCGTTACTAAAATAACCGGTTTCGACAAGTTGCCTCGCAGAGAGTAGTGAACGATGCTGAGCCCTCCTCGCTTCCAGGATTGACAACGACTCACCGTCGGCATCCAATGGCACGAGCAGGCGGCAAGAGATTGCAGTCCTCGGAGTTCCCATCCATCAAGGTCAGGTGAGAACGGTGCCAGAATTCTACGCCTCCGGGACGTTCTCTCTCTGGAACAGCTTCGCTTTTGCATCGAGCTTCGCATTACGTGTTTGACGGCCAACAGCAGTTATGCGACCTACAGAATAAGCGGACTGATCGTGCTCGTTCGTTCGTTCGTTCTTTCGTCACACTTAGTTCAAGTATGTTTCACACTTAGTTCAAGCTTCGGGCCCGAAAGCGAAGCGTTGGGAGCGATAACAAGGTTCAGGGTTGCGCTCGACTTGATCGCACGGTGGTCCAACAATGCGCAGAAGCGACATTAATTGCGTGACTGCTGTCGCGACCCGCGGTGGTTGTTCAGTGGCTATGGTGTTGGGCTGCTGAGCACGAGGTCGCGGCATCGAATCCCGGCCGCATTTCGATGGGGGCGAAATGCGAAAACACCCGTGTACTTAGATTTAGGTGCACGTCAAAGAACCCCAGTTGGTCGAAATTTCCGGAGTCCTCCACTACGGCGTGCCTCATAATCAGAAAGTGGTTTTGGCACGTTAAACCCCATAATTCAACTTTAGCTGCTCTCACAGTCAAAGTACGCGGATATGCGCATGCAAGCGATTTCAGTCACAGTGGTGACGGCACCTATAGAACCGGCGCCCAGGCATGTGACAACGCTATGGCGCGATAATTAAGAGACGCATGGCCGCTGCGTTACGTTCGCAGGCTTCGCAACTCGACGGTGAGCGACATGACACGTTTGTTTTAACATCTATAAACCGTTCCTCTCAGACCAGCGTTTGAAAACGGAGTCCTGAGCAGTAAACGCTAACGTGTATGTGTGCACGAACGTCATGGCTGGCAGCGTCGCAAGGCACGAGATATGCGCGTAGTGCGCTTCGACGGTCGCGCCACCGGTGGCGGCCTTGCTAAGTTCACTCGGGAAATGAGGGAGCCGACCGCTGTAGCTTTCTGCACAGCTGTTCTCGCGCTTCTCTGTTTTGATTCACGTTTTCAGCGCGAAATGAGGAACAACCGACCATCGCATGCGCGTTGTGGCCGAAGCATCGGGGCATGTCGAAGAACAATCGTTGCGGGTCGGGCCGCTCAATCACCTGCAAGAACTTGCCCTGCCGGCGACCCGATTCCGATCGTATCTCGCGAGGCCTCATGAGCGGGGGCAACAACGACAGCAATGGATCGCCGCCGTTTGGCGGGGAATCTCTTATCACGCTTTCATTTGCCATCTAGGTATTTGTTGCACTAGATCATGTTTATAAGGGCAAGCGATGAATTTTATCGCGGCCTACCAACGTTTTGGTTCGATTTGGCAGCACTACAGCAAGCACGTTAAAGACGTTTCGCTTAGCTTTTGAGTGTCACTTTGCCGACTCTACCTTTTACCATATTTTAAAAATTGTGTTGCTCTTAGGGTGAATGACTGTACGAGTGCATCCTGTTGTGTGTTAAAGTTACTGAGGCTTGCAAGGACTGATTTTGTTGTCTCATGCGGCCCGTTAAGTCGTCACATCAGCTGTCACGCAGGTCATGTTTGGGTCTATATTCTATGCGTGGCTTCGCGCATTTTGAATTATTGCTATAGTTGCTTCATGCGGAGCTATGCCTGATTTTTTTTTTAATGTGAGGGTTTTAGACTCGCGTGGTTTGCAAAGGTCTGAAATCACGCTGTGTTTTATCGGGATGATTACAGGCAAGGCGCTCCTTCAGCAGCTGTATTCGTTTCACCGAAGACATCTTCACTGTTGTGGTTGCTTGGTAAATGCGTTAGAAAAGACGCAGCTCGGGGCGAGAATTGACGTTGCCGCATGTGACACATGCTGTTCAACTTCCGCACAAAAAATCGCGTCATGTTTGTGAAGTCGTTACACCTTGATGCTGCCTGAGCAGACATATACCACGCAGAGGGCCTTTTTGTGCGTGTATTTTGCATACCCAATTAATCCTTAACTTTTGAGGGGTATATAGGAGAGCAATTCTTACGCCGCAGAGGACTGAACCCATGCCTTGCCGCCAGCGAAAGAATGGTTACGCATTAAAAACGTTGCAGTTTCGCCCAGAAGGCGAAGCATCGGCCGCGATAGCAAATTAGTGGACAACTAGCTATACGAAGTAATTGTATAGCAGATTTATCAGCCGTACATATAAACTTGTAAACATAGGCATACTAATTTAGCAAGCATGGAGTTACGTGCGCACAAACAAACATGATCATATCTCACTCGTTGACCACGGAAACCCACTGTCAAAACGCTGGAATTAAGGGAGCGCAGCAGCAGCAGTAAGCCCAGAATTGACCTTCCTGTTGCATCTCGCAACAACGCGAACCATGAAAACACAGCGCGCGGCGAGCTCTGGTCCCATCGCAGGTAGCTTTCAAGGCACAGCAGCCCGGGTTGGCGCGCGTGGCCGTCCGGGCCACCCGGAGCAGTACGCCCCCCCCCCCCCTCCATCCTGATCCTTGTGCGCGACGGAAGACGGCACGCTTCCTCCCCGCTTTCCTCGCTTGCGTGCGTGAGATCGCACGAGCAGCCATAGCAGGCTCACCCTCGCACACTCTCACTCGCACACAACATCACATGGCGCGCGGCGACGATTTTATCGCTATTGGTCATTATAGGAAGCCTCACGGCTACGGTAGAAATGCACTTGTAGTGTCCGTATAATCGTTATCGCAATAAAAAAAGAATCTGCGTAGAAATAGAGCTCGTGCGAAGCAATGTAATCGCGCGTTCAGCTCCACTCCTCATGATGAAACAAATGTAAGTAAAAAACGTTAAGTGTTTCAAAAATCAGTGCGACAATTCTTTGTGTGTGTCTCTGTGTGTGTATGTGTGTGTGAGAGAGAGAGAGAGATCAAATTTGGAAGTCGTGCGCCTTACCTAAAGTTCTTGGCGTCTGTGTCAGCGTCTTTTCTTTCTTTCTTTTATTTCTTTTCTGAAAAGCGCAAGCTCGGTGTCGAAAAGGGTCCACAGTTTCTGCGCGATGCTGGACTCCTCGACAAGCTCAGAGATCTCGGTAAGTTTTCGAGTCGTCCAGGCACATAAGATCGACAGTAAACGTCGAGCGCGAATTTTGATGGATGGATGGATGGATTCAAAGGTTGTTATAACGTCCCTAAGCAACACTGAGTCTGTGGAAAACATCGCGTTGGGTGGCTCCGGATTAATTTTGACGGCCTGGCGTTCTTTAACCCTGTTGAGTTGTGGTGCGCTCCAAGTTCCTTATGTTGCGCTTAAATCTATATCAACAAAAGTCTACAACTCCATAAATCCGCAGCGTTACTTTTCATACCCTATGTCCATAGACAGCTCAACAGACTTTATTAAGGAAACGCCTATGTGAGCTCCGCAGTGATCTTTACTCTCTGCCACCTCGGAAGGGAAATGCAGTAGATAAAGGCAGATATGATAAGGTGTGGCTGGCAATTGAGAAATTAGAAGGCGTTGGAATGAAATAGGCTAACCGTATGTAGCGCAGCTGTTGATTGAAGATCAACTGTAATATGGTCTTCATTCTGCAATGAACGTAAGACGGGCTGCTGGTTATGATAACGATAATGAGAGTGTCGAAATTTTCTTAGTGCACCCACTACCCGGTAGTCGCCAAGCACTTCAGTTATTTCCTGGTGGCGTGTCACGTTCTGCAAGATTCTCACGCCACGTGTATGGTGGGTGGCATGTTCGATGTCACTTTGCCCATTGCTTGTTGCCCTTTCTCGAGGTCTTTCTTGCGCGTGTGTATATACGCGTTCCACGCCGTGAGGATGGACTCGACCGGTGTGTTACATACAGCTTCCAAGATAGAGCTGCGCTCGGATCTCGAAGGCCATGGTTGTGCTCATATTAAGCTTCTGCCGCAGGCCACAAGGTCGAGGACTTAGGCGACGTCCGCGTCCAAGGCGAGCCGAACATCACCGATTGCGGCGCGATCGACTCAGACGTCGTGGGACAGACCAACAAGAACGTGAGGCTTTCCAAAATGGAACACGCTGAACGCGGAGCAAATTTCGCGACGAGAAAAAGGATGATTTTTTTTCCCGTAAAAGCCACCTACCGATAACTGTCAATATGAATGCGAGGTGATTTGAATGAAGAATCGCATCTTTTTTCTATATAGGGTGTCTCAGCTAACGCTATACAAGCTGTTCATAAAAGAAACAAAATTTTGAAAAATACGGTGCAAGAACGATCTCGAGACCTTGCGGTGTTCAGTTGTCACACCTCTGACGAGCGAACGCGGCAGGTTTTATAATTGTATTTTGCATCACTTTTCTTAAATCTTTATTCTTGTTCAACACCTTCGGTAACGTTAGCTGAGACACATAGTACATGATGATGCTGCTCAATTTTTTGCAGTGCGTGACCCCTTTTAGTAACACTAAACCTAGCATGACCTCGAGCCCTCCTTCCCTTTATGAACCTTCTAAAAAAGAAATGGTTACATGACATGGATACATTTGCACTTATTTAAAAGACATTAACCGCAGCAGAGAGAGCTGCCAAAGTGCTTGTTAATGTTTTTGACAAGAATTGACATAATAATGTATTTAAATGAGAAAGATGTAGGTTAGTCCTTGGGGCCGGGCTTTAAGCGCCATGGCATGCTTTGGCTACCTCACAGGCAAAATTTTGTGGTCTCGCAGAGATAAACGAGGAAATGCGAAGAGGGAAGTGGATACTTAGTATTACGTAAAGTGTTAAGCAATCTTAATGTGGAGTCACATAAATAAGTGTTACACACTGGCTCCTAATGTTAAGTGACATAGGTATACTATACCGGGTGATCTATTTTACCGAAAACAGTAAAAAAAAAAAAGAAATTGATTTAAGCAACGGTATGACGCTTTCTTCAGTTTTTTTTTTTTTTCTCCAGCACGGTGGATACTATACATAGTCGAATAGCCGTCGCAATTCGTGCGCTAATAGAATCGATTTTGTTAATACGAGTGTATAACACGGCTTTATTGCAATGGTAGTATTACAGGACACCACAAAAGCAATTTAGGCGACGCCAAAAAAAGATTTAAAAACCGGCGTTTGTAGCGGAGATATGCGCCGACAAAAAAAAAAAATGTCCCTTTTGTCGCTTCGATACCGGAACAGGATGCGCGTAACAGCACGCGAGATGGAGCAATGACCACGTGATTTTCGAAGCTGTCATAACTTGGAAAAGCGCGCATGTGATGACCTACTGAGGCACGCCCAGTCCGTCGTCGCACGTCATCGACTGCACACGTTCCACGGGGTCATCATGTCCTGGCGGCGGCAGGTCGCCGAGACATGACCTTCGTGAGAGAGTAAAACATCTTTATTAATAATATTTGAATGGCGAGAGCAGTGTGGGAGGAACCCTCAGTCCAGGGTCCCTAAGATGATTCCGGCAATGTTTCGAGCCCGTCGTATCACTGCTCGGAGGACCTCCGGAGGTCCGTCCCGTAGGGCATCGTCCCACAGCTCTTTGTTGCGTAGGGGGTAAAGGAGAGTTGGCAAGGGAGGAAAGGGGTTTGCAGTGCACTCAATCGTGGCGTGGAAGATTGTGAGCGAGCTGCCACAGCCGGGGCAACGATCTGCGTAACAGTGTGGGTAGAATTTATCGAGAGAGACAAGATTTGGAAAAGTTGCGGTTTGTAACTGGCGTAATGCCACTGCTTCCTCCAGCGAGAAGGACGGCGGTGGTGCGGCGTGGGTGCGACGAATGCGTGTATAATGACGGAGTATGTCTTTGTAACGGAGCGAGGGACCCCCCCACTCTGAGCTAGTCGCCTCACGACGCCGAGTCGCCAGGAGGGAAATTTCTCGGGCAACCGCATGTGCGCGTTCGTTACCCGGCAGCGAGGTAGATGAAAAGTTATAAAGAGGCCCCCACAGCCCGAGATCAATCCGTTGACGTAAAGAAACCAAACGAAGGTGGGAAGCAACTCGTGCATCTCATCGACGGATGGGGTTTTCTAAACCGCGTACGTTGCTTCCGCCTCGTGTGACGTTCTCCTCCAGTACTACAATTTATAACGCTGCCCATTGAAACAAGTAATTAAAGAAAGTTTAAGCAATCTTTGTTACACCGGGCGCGGTTTTTTTAAAAAATAGAAACAAATAAAACTCGCAAGGAAGTTATCAACACGAGTAACGTAAACTCAAGGCAACGTTTACAATTCTTCAAAATTACGCTTCAAGGCAACATTAGAGGCACACCGACGTATGGGCTGCTGCGTTGTTGTCCGTTCTTCGGCTAACCGCCGCAGTTTTACACCTTCGTCGGCTTTGAACGTCGCGGAAGGCTAGAGCTTCTCTCAAGGAGCTCTGCAGTGAACACATATGGTGTCAGTGCCTTAGCCAAGGGAGGGGGGGGGGCTAACAGGCACGTGCCCCTCCTTTACCCCGCCAAAATTTCTGTGCTAGTAGCGGCCTGTCCTGCCCACCCCTTTCTCTTTCTGTCCTGCCCACCCCTTTCCCTTTCTGTCCTGTCCACTTGTTTTCCTTGCTGTGCTGCCTACCTGTTTCCTTTCCTGTCCTGCCTACCCCTTTCCCTTCCTGTCCTGCCTACCCCTTTCCCTTCCTGTCCTGCCCACCCGTTTCCCTTGCTGTCCTGCCCACCCCTTTCCCTTGCTGTCCTGCCCACCCCTTTCCCTTGCTGTCCTGCCTACCCCTTTCCCTTCCTGTACAGCACACCCCTTTCCCTTTCTGTCCTGCCCATCCGTTTCCCTTCCTGTCTCCCACCCCTTTCCATTCCTGTCCTGCCCACTCGTTTCCCTTGCTGTGCTGCCTACCCGTTTCCTTTCCTGTCCTGCCTACCCTTTTCCCTTCCTGTACTGCCCACCCGTTTCCCTTCCTGTCCTGCCCACCCCTTTCCCTTCCTGTCCCCGATCGAGTGTGGGCCCCACTCCCTACACACCCCGAACCACGCCGCACTGCTTGGTGTCACAGGTGCGCGACGCAGTGGAAAAGGTGCTTCGCTCGGGCCGGGTCTCGCTGAACCTGGGCGGAGACCACACCATGTCCATCGGCACCGTCAGCGGGCACGCCAGTTCCACCGACTCGGAGGTGGCGCTCATCTGGGTGGACGCGCACGGCGACATCAACACGCCCAGCTCTTCCACGTCAGGTCTGCCCGGTTGTCTGTCTCCCTAACACCTTTCCTTCCCGTGAGCGATCAGGAAGCCTTCATTTATCATCTTTCAGGAAGGTGTCGCGCGGTGGTTCGCAATGCTTTCGCATTCATGCACGTAAGGACCACTAAGCGCCCCTTGAATTTTTATCTCACTCTCTCTTTCTCTCGACCATGGACTACGCAGTGGCTCAGGTTGGCGGATAGATTTATTTATTTATTTATTTATTTGTACAATACTGCCAGCTTCCTGTTGGCAGCCAGGGCAGGAGTGGGTAACAACGAAGTAACAGCATTATATTAGGCACAGGTGCGTACATTTCAGAACAAAAGAGCAGAAGAAGAAAAGAAAGTTGCTTCTAAAGATCGCTTACTTACATGAAGAAATACAGGTAGGAAAAAAGTATATTTACAAGACTGGTGTGGCTGTTATACAGCAAGTCGCGCTCGCACGGAAGGCCCTTTTCAAACAAGTTCGCGGCGCACGCCGTTCGGCTATATATACACAGCATGACTTGTCGCCGAGCTAATAACCGCAATTTTTTAGTGTACATTCTTTTCCAACTTGCGCGTCTCTACTTTTTGCAGAATTTCGCATTATCGCCGATTTATAAGTCGGAAATATCCCTGTATTCTTTTTCTCCTTGCCCTCCGGAACAGGCAACATCCATGGCATGCCGCTCTCCTTTCTCGTGCACGAGCTGGCGCCCTACGTCGTGAAGCCCAAAGGACTTGAGTGGGTGCAGCCCTGGTGAGAAACCGACGCATATATATACAGATGGATGGATGTGGGTGGATGGATGTGGGTGGATGGGCGGATGGACGGACGGGTGGACGGACGGGTGGACGTACGTGTGAATTGTCGTGTGAATGGATGGATGGATGGATGTGGATAGATGAGGTCGAAATGAATGGATGAAAAAAAGTTTATGCGACCTAAATTTCATTCATGTTATGAAATATCTCTTATATTAACATTAAGGCGCATGTGTGTACAGCACCACTGTGCCGTATGCGGGCATGATGCTAGAAAAAGACAAACAAACAGAAATAAAGACTGAAAAACAGCATCAGAAGCAAGTCCTGTGCGATTTCTGCTGTAGTGCTAAGGCAAAATTAGCTGTCGTCTTCACTATCCGTTGGCCGCAAGCTCTTGTAGATAGCCTTTCCGCGGGTAGGTTGGCGTTGGCTCTTATTAGCGCAATTCCGTTATTGGTGCTGCAGGACAAAGAGCACAGGCGAATCGTGTCAGTGCATCAGAGAGCGAGGCCAGTCGCAGTTACCGTTAGCCAAGCTCTTAAACGAAAACAAAAAATAAAACTGGGGAGGGGGATTTAAAAAGCACAGTGCGAGATACAATTTTATAACCTACGGTTTTCGATCGTCAGACTTCTAAGAGCCAAGCACCGTAGGCTTTTATAATTGTATCTCGCACTGCATTTCTTCTTGAGTCTTTTTTTTTTTTTTCGTTGAATAGCTTGGCTAACGTTAACAGACACACATGGGGTATACATAGTCCCGGACAATTACAGAACTCCTGTTTAACAACTGAATGCTGGTAAGCGCAATTCTAGAAGGCACAGAAGATAGACACAGAAGCACAGGACAAGCGTGCCTATCTCCTGCACCCTTCTTAGAATTGCGCTTAGCAGTATGCAGTTGTTAAACATGAATTAACTATCCCAGCAACACATTTTGCTAAGAACCCATGTTGTCGTGCGGTCTCGTTCACTCTACCACCGCGACAATTTGAAAGTGCCCAAATTTTTCAGGAGGCCCACATTGGAGACCTGCCGATGTGTCGAGAAGCGAGAAATGTAACAATACGTGCCACTCCAAATTATTTCGAACTGTTACGCCGAGTCAGCTGTGACACGTTCTACGCGAGACTCCACTCCTAGCAATACAGCCGTACTTTTCAAGCGCTGTACACCGGCTCTGCTAACACTACGATATCTTATTCCTCCGATCTTTTTATCTGCCACGTATATCCAAGGGTAACGCCATTCTCTGCGTGGTTTCTTTGTAGCCTACGATTGAGACGTCAGGCGTGGACATGCTTGCTCGGTTGCACTGATTGTAAGCTTTCGACGATGGCATGTAATTCGCGACACGCCGTGCTGACAGCGAGCACGTCGCTTCACACTCAAGCGTCTCTGACAAAAGGTAACGACGCAAGTGGAACAAAGAAAACAACATAGCGAAAATTGCTTTTTGGGTCGCAATGTAGACTGTCGCAGTCTAAGGTAATTTATTAGTTCTGTTCCCCCAACGTCATTTTTTCCCCAAACATTTCCTCCGAAAAGAAAGAAAACGAATAAAGCACCAGATAAGACCCACGCTCCACTATTCAAATCTAGTTTCGCTTTAGTTCTAAGCATACGGAAAACCGCCTGATTCTCGGCCCATCCCCATAGTGGTACGCGCTACTGTTTAGGACACAAGACAGGCAGTATGTAGTGCTGTGGAGACACCTGTGCGAGTACATGATGAGCCATCGCCACCGTTATAGCACGACCTAAATCCTCCTTTTCTTTACTGCCCTATAGTCTTCCCGAATTCCCACGCCATCCCCCAGCGCTATACTTTCTGTGTTTCGTACATTCAATTTAAATGTGAGCGCTATCGAAACATCTCCGAGCACAGTAACAAGCCTCTTCGCCTTTTCCCAGTAGGTTGTTGCTGTTGTTGCCTATCACGCGTGTGGCTCCTGCCCACGGTGGGGGATTGGCCAAGAAATGGGTGGATTATTCCAAATTAACATGAAGCATAAGTTTCCGAATACCTAAGGAATTAGCATTGAATAGCGTGGAAGTATCTGTTAAAATAAAACGGGGAAAGTCATATCGAATGAGTAATGGGTAACGAGTAGTGGGTATACGTACCAGCCGTTGCAGTCACCACCATCATCTTCTCCTTCTTCATATTTATTATCGCCATCATCATAATCCTTGCTGCGTAAAAAGGTATTATCAGGAAATACGCTTCTTATGCCAAGCTTCGTAACGTGTCGGCTTTGTCTCCTTAGGGGCATCGACAATTCAGTTTGAGGGTGGCGTCAGGACATGTCTGTTCAAAAGGGGGTGGGGGGTACGAGGGGGAAATGAGGGCAAGTGGCAGAAATAATGAAAGGAGGGGGAAGCTGCCACCGCTTCCACTCACGCCCTTTAGAGTCACCCATACTTTAGGCGCCAAGGAACCTATGCTTGATGCTCCATACGATCTTCTACCAAGCTACGAAACGTCTACCACGTTGTTTTCTTGTCACTATTATCTTTTTTTTTCACGACCTGTCACGTTATTTTGTTAATCGTTTGATGATTTTTGCGAAAATTCTTAGTAAGTAGTCTCGATTTTGTTGTTTATTCTCTTTCAGATTTTTATATTTGTTGGTATTGTCATTTTATTTCTCGATGTCCGGCAAACCCGCCTCCTATGGTATGTGCCGCGCCATAATGAATCTACATCAACAGCGACATTGCCTGGAGTGTCCCATCTGCGCGGACCAGCACAGCTCGCGGATGTCACAGGAGACGTTGCTGTTCGAATTCCGCAGGAACAGTGAGCGCTGTTTCGGAAGCAACGTACGACACGGACACTTCTACTGAACAGTAATCATTCGCAACCAAACTTCGCAACCTCGTTTGTTGGAGTGTATAAGTGTCGTAACTCGCCGCTACAGATTTCTTCGCTTGAAATGCATGCAGCATTGACAGGCAGTAGGGAAGCAATGACTTTGACATCAAATTCAGCCCCGGCTTCACTATCTACGTCGACCACGACGACGTTTTCAACGCGTACCGTAACGTCGACGATCACCTCAGACGTTGCTCCTCCGGACACTTCCAGCGATACTTGCAGTAGGGTTGTCAGCACTGTTTCAAGCATGAACCCGGTCGCGACGATGGCCTCCGGAGTTGATCCTGCGAACACTTCCAGCAATACTTGCAGTACGGTTGTGGATGCCGCTTCGAGCGTGAACCAGGACACGACTTCTAACGCTGCTGTGAACGTTTGTTGCGGCACGACTTCAAGCACGACCTCAAGCACGACTTCGAGCGGTGCAAGTTCGAGCGCGACATCCGCTCAGATCCCAAACGGAACTTCGACCACGTCTTGGAGCGCGACCCGATGCGAGACTTGGAGCGCAACGTTGGAGTCACCACAGACTGGAACCGCGAACGCGTCTTGGAGCACGTCTTCGAACGCGACTTCCGGTCCTTCAACAACGCAGAATGACAGCGCCTCGGACACGACCAGCAACGCGTCTGCTACGTTTACTTTTCATACTTCTGCTATGCTTGGTCGAGACTGACGCTCAGACTGACGGCTATAGGTAGTACGCGGAGACTATTGCGGCCGTTATTGAGACTTCCTTCTGCTTTTCTTTAGTTCAGACTCTTCATTGCTGCGTTGTGGGCCGTGTACCAACTGTAGAAAACTTCTTTCTGTAGCTCAGTAAAACAGTTAACTGTTGTAACACATCTTCATTCGATTCGCAGACCCATAATGCGGTCGCTGTTCTAGCAGAACACGGTTGATACGATCGCGGCAGGACGAGGCGAGCTTCACCGCAGGAGCAAGACGACCACGACGGTGGCAGGCATAGATGATGAAAAACAGAAAAGAAATATATATATATTTTAAATGTTGGTCGTTTGGTCATTGGTATTTGGTAGTTGTGATCGTTTAGTCACCGTTCAGTCTCCCTATACAGAGTCTCTGGTTTACTGTGGGCTATGGTACCACGCATGGAAGCGACTAGTCAGCAAGCAAATTCTTCGGGGAGGCGGGGGGAGGTCTTTAAGAAGTGGACGCGGTTTCGAGATGGTCCGTGGTCCAGATCTCCCGAATCCCTCGGGCAGGTTGCTCTTGTCCGCTTGGTCACTCCCACTCGATCCCGTGCAAAGGCAATTAAAGCTGCGCTTTAATACAAATGGCTGAACGGGAGCTGTCGGCGAGTAGGATCGTTCGGCCCCATGACTGCCTGGTTCTGGCAATACGCTGATAAGCTTAACGTGCCTTACATCTATTTTTTTTCTGCTTCCAGCGTCCGAAAGGACAACCTGGTCTACATTGGTTTGAGGGACGTCGACCCTTACGAACGGTGAGTGACTTCACCTCGCAGCAGTTGCCTTCATCACGTGCAATGTCGGCGTCAAAGGTCTGTGGACCACTGCGGGATCTCGAGAAAAACCTGAAATGTTTCTTCAGCTTGGTCACTCAAACTGACATGCGGATTTTTAAGAATGCAATAGGACGTGGCCGTACTAATTCCCGGGTCGAAGACGGCTCGAAAATTCAACATTTCATCCGATCCCGCGGTCCATAAACTTTCGACGCCGATTTTACATGCGTGACTGCTCTTTCCGACCGCGAAGGTGATGTACACTTGCGAGTGAAGGTTTGGAGACCATGACAGCAGCAAAAAATTAAGATCACTTCCAGCACAGCTCTGGCACCGTGGAATTTCAGTTTCTTCCTCTTCTTTCTTTTTTGAGGTTTGCCGTGATGCATAATACAAATTGCAAGATAAAATACAAAAAAAGCCTCGCATGTATATGAACAAGTTTGTTCAGTGCATAAAGTCTAGCCAAGGACTGGCGAAACGGCCCACGTATCCAACGTTGCAAGTCTGGAAGGTGGCCCGAATGAAAACCGCTTGCTTTCGGGTGCCGCCTATGCAATTGTTGGGTAGGCCCGGGTACAGACCACAACAAGCGGGTCACGTTCACTGCATTGACGGATGACGGCAAAAAATAACGGGCACGAGGACCCATGTGCGGCGCGGTACTGCGGTGAAGCCACAGGGCGGTGACTGCCAGCGTAAGCGTAGGCCCTACTCGAAGTCTCCGATGGCGACCCCCGAGTTCGGCGGTCGAGTGCGGCGCGGTACTGCGGTGAAGCCACAGGGCGGTGACTGCCAGCGTAAGCGTAGGCCCTACTCGAAGTCTCCGATGGCGACCCCCGAGTTCGGCGGTCGAGTCTACCAGGAAGGTCTAAACCGCACGGCGGTCAGGGAATAAAGAACGAGGAAAATTTAACGATACGAAAGGGAGATTTCGAATTGAGGCACATTCATCTATAGCCATTACTCTAGTAGTTCATTGCTCTACATTACTTCATTCATTAGTGCATTGCGCTAGCATTTGTCCGCAGGCATCTTCGAGAAACATGGTGTATTGGGTGAAAGCCTTTGTCGGCGTATACTGTTGTAGATCTGCTGGTTGATTACGTACGTTATTTGCGTGGTTTATTGCAGTCCTTTTATTAATCTCAATTTTATTTCCCTCTTCAGTAGCACTGTATTCTCGCATTCTCGAACGTAACATATTGCTTTGTGGTTTTATGAAAACCTTTCTTCCTGTGCTGCTTTCGCTCTCACTTTTCTTTCTTTCCTTTCTCCCCTTTCTTTCTTTTTTCGTTTGACAATTCTTTTGTTTATTTATTCATTAAACTGTTGAATTTCTTTCGCGTAACCCTTAAAAGAAATGGAGATGGATTGAATGTACTACTGTACTGCTCTCTGTTAATTGAGTTCAACCACAGTATTCGTGCAGATCCCAAATCAGCCTTGAGCCAAGGGACCTGTTTCAGTATGCAATGTGCCCATTTCCAAAATCGTCAATTAAATCAAATTAAATCAAATGTGGCGGGGGAGCGGGCGCCTCGCAGGAACCGCCTCCCACTGGCCGCGCCCCATGCCTTTCTCGCGATTCAGACTTTTGCTGCCACAGTTGCGAGACGAGTGATCACCTCCCCCCCACCCCCCACCTCCCACCCCCAGCCCCACCCCGGTTCCTTCCCACGGATCGGAGTGGGGGCATTTCTCCCCAGCTGGTGGACTCCACTCAGATAGCGACGCGGATCGAGTCACGCTACGCATGTTGTGAATCGCCGGTGTGGAGTCGGTGCGGATGACGTGCCTCGAATGCGGCGCGGCCTCGACGAAGTCGCGTCAGGAAGTTCAACCCGTCTCGCACATCGCGGCGAGTTCAGCGAGAAGCGCGTTGCTTGTGCGGGGTCGGCTGCGTGACGTGCATGTCGGTCTCGCTTCTGGCAGTTTTGGACACACTATATAGCGCGGTGTCCGTGCCAGTGTCGATACCTGTATCGACGTGTCCTATACGATCCTATACGAGAGCGTCTTGTGCGTCGATCGTCGGTGAGACAGAGCCGATGACCAGTGCCTCGCGTTTCGTTCGCGCCACTTCGCTTTCGGACGGCATGCCCTGGATGCGAACAATTTGCAGCAACATTGGTCTCCAAACTTCTTCTCGCGAGTGTACATGTACCTGCTTCCCGTAGCAAAAAAAAAGGTCATTGTAAACCCAACGGTCGGCGACATTGGCAATGCATCGGATGACATTGTCCCGGCGTTGTGTTTACCATGACCTCGCTTCCACCGTAAATTGGGTCCATAAATTATGCGGTTACTCTTTGTTTGGTCCGAGGAATCTGAAAAGTCGAAATAATGAGGCCGAAATGAAGCGTGGCAAGTGATTATAAATATACGGACACACCTGGGATATAGCTGCGAGGGTGGAGTGCTCTTTCGCTATTATTCTTTTGAAGTGAACGGAGAAGATTCTGGGAAAGTATAAATCGGTTATTGACCCCGTCACGCAAACCGTAATGCCTCTCTCTCAATAATCTCGTTGCTGATCTAGGGGCACTTGTAACCTGGCGGATTTCGTTCTGGCATTAATTGTCGCCTTAGCGACCATTCAGGAGGAAATCTTGAGTAGGTTAAGTTCGCCTGTAAGTTTTCCTGTATACGCTGGAATGTCACGTAAATTCTGCAAGCAATGTTCGATGCGGAGTGCCTCTAAAATAACGTCTTGCCCACTGCACCGCTATAGAGTATCCCACTCTATACATTTGGAATCGCGGACGTTGCCTCACGAATACCCACTCTACACACGCAGGTACTTTATGGACCACCTTGGCATAAGGACGTACGACATGGGCGACATCGACCGCCTTGGAATCCAGGCCGTCGTGCAGAGAACACTGCAGGAGATTAACCCGGCGTACGTGCAACCGTGGTGGCCGGTAGCGCAATATTAACGGGAACACGGGAGGTTGCTTCCCTTTGCTGACTTGCTTCACTTAGAACGCTTGTGGTTTCTTGTTTGTTTCGCCGCAGGGGAGACAAGTCCTTGCATATCAGCTTCGACATCGACTCCATCGACAAGTTAGTTGCACCGAGCACGGGAACGCCAGGTCAGCAATTTGCCATTAATTGCACTTTCTCATACCACTTGTAGTAGTAGTAGCTGTTTTTTGCTGTTGTTTTGGTGTATTGTTGTTGTTTTGTAGTTGTTGTTTTGTTGTTCAGAACCCATCAACGATGATTGTTAATGTAAGCGAATAGCCTCAGCTTAGAAAGGTATTCGCCTTATTAAAAGGTTGATGCTCTTGAAGGCGGATGTTTTCTGGAGTGAGGATACTTATCTTTATTTCAATAAAAAGCAAATGCCAGCTAGAAGATGTATGGTCACCGTATAATGGTGGCGGCTGCTCCTTTTTACGTAATAGCAACAATAATATAAAAATAAATATTGTAAGGTATCAAGAAAGAACATAATACGTTCAAAAACTTAGAGGACAGTTTGCTAAAAGGAGTAAATGTTCCTACACGGTCCTATACACGCACGAACACACTGATACAAAATGGCGAGGAAATTTGCCGACTATATTCCTTCCTGACATAATACGCTTATACAGAATTGCAAAAAAGAAAAAAAAAGAAAAAAAGAGGAGCGTACGAGGCCGCGATGCAGTTCTGAGATGAGCCAGTGCACATGTGAGGAAGGTAAACGTAGGAAATAATGCACGATACGACAGCCAGAAAACGAGCTTGATCTCACCAGGCGCAAAAAAATAAAGTTCAGTGCCCTTCTACACTGTGAAGAGGGATGACCAGAGAAGCTGTGTATGTGGGCCCCTTAATGGCGAACAGCACCTCCGCCGTATTGCACTATCTTCGGGGTCGGCCCACGTATGGGGAGTTTAGTGTCCACACACGGACACCATCCTAGGGCAACTAGCCTTCAACGGCTTCGATTTAATTCGCGGTAGAATTGGATACGTCTTCGTGGTCAGTAATTAATTAACCAATTAATTAATTAATTACGCCCACAAATACAGGAGCAGCAGTACGAGCGCGTTCTTATGGTATCGCCGAGGGGAGCCTACGAGCCAGCTGTCGAAGAAGGCGACGTAGCTGGAGCCAATGCTTATGATGATAGTTTCGTGTTACACGAAAACTTTCCTGGGGGAAGTAGCTCTTAACATATTCGCTGTAACAAAGACATTCAGAGCGACGACTACAATTGTTAACACGCAGAGTGTGCATACTGGCACAAAATCATGCCACGCGTGTGCGTGTGTGTGTTTTGCGCTAAATCGTCGATTTTTAGAAAGCCAAGTTTTGCGTGGACCGCCAGGAAAGAATCGAGGCCGGCTGGTAGAGGTTAACAGCTTCGCTGTAAAGATGTGTGTGACGCGCATAATATAGAAGCGCACATAAATAGAAATAACTGAAGCCTATTAAGGTTACATTACTCTATAGTACATAGTACACGTTAGGTATTCGCGTGTGTTCGAAGAAATGTTCAAGTGCGTTCAATGCTTTTCGCTGAGTTGTTTTCGATGAGCAGAGGTTCCAGTAATTTTGCCAGTGAGAAACGTCGGCGAAGATAAATTGAGTTGGCGTCCTGGACGCCGACTGAGGCAGCTAGGTAAGTGTCACTGAGAATGTGCCGCTCTACGATGACGAAAAAGATCGCTTAAACTTATCCGATGCTGCGTGGAATCGAGCCCACGTCACAATGGTTCAAGTACGGCAACACGACGCTTACACTATCTTGGATTGCAGAGCGAAGTGACACGGACACAGACTAGAAGCAGACAGGACGAGCGATTCTGTGTCCGTGTCACTTCGCGCCACAATCCAAGATCACGTTATCGTACCAACTCGCTCAACTTTCTGTCCTCTTGCATAACACGACGCTTTATCGAGCCGTGCCACAAATGCATTGGGTGTGTGCCGCTCCTCAGTGAACCTCTCGCCAACTTAGGTCACCGAGCACGTACCACTGAGTGTGCGGCAAGCCAGGGAACTATTTTCAGCCTTACGCAGGCCACGGCGAGCCGCGCTTTTAGTCTCGGAGGCCACCCACACACTTCCCGGCAGCGCCACTAGATGGCGCAGCGTGTCCTGAAACAAGAGCGAGGGAGGAGCCCGGTTGCCGCATGACGTGTTTCTAAGCGTTCAACGCACGCACCGACGCCCCATGCGCGCATTTCGGAGGCCACCCGCAGGCTTCGCGGCGATGGCACTAGATGGCGCAGACTGTTTTTTTAGGGACGCGCGAAAGAGCAGTCCACGCCTCATACATAACTTGTTTAGACGGTGGCAATGACGTTGTGGCGCTATATTGATTTAGTGGTAAACGCATTATCGCCGACAGTCGTCGTAGGGTGGGTACCGCCGGATTTTTTTCTTTCTCTCTGCTGAGACTCATTTTCTAATGATTTATACCGAAATTCTGTTTCTTCCGGGGTGGTCGGTTGGGTTGGCTGTTTATATCTATCACCGCCATCTTTTTTGATTATCTTTTGTTTTCCTGTCCAGTCCTAGGAGGACTCACTCTTCGGGAAGCGTTGGTCATCGCGGAAGAAGTCAGCAAATCTGGTGAGTCAGCAGTTGTTCCAGACTAGAGATGCGCCAAACTGACTGCCTTCGAGTTGCCACTCAGACTATCTGCGTACTGCACACCGATAGCTTTTGTTACGGATGATGTTAACCGCCGCAGTGGCTATGGAGGTCTGTCGCTGCTGATGACGGTGATAATGATGATGATGGGAATTGTGATGAATATGACGCTGCTGCTCATGATGAGCACGAAGTCGCGAGTTCGATTCCCAGCCGCGCATTCCGATGAGCGCTGAATTCGAAAACGCTCGTGTACAGCAGGCGCAATTTACCGAACCTTGTATACTTGTAACTGTGGCAGATTCATCTACCATGGCATCTCTGAGGGCCTCGGTGTTGTTCTGGAACGTTAACATAAAAGACCAATCTCACTCATATAATTAATCAGCCAATTGTCTTTGGTTTAATTGCGCTTCTTTTACCCATGTTCATGTCTGGTGCTGAACTGCAGCGACAAGTGTACAAGATGCGTGAGTTGAAATCATAAGTTTGTTGTCTCGAGAGAGAGAGGGAGAGAGAGAGAGAGAGAGAGAGAGAGAGAGAGAGAGAGAGAGAGAGAGAGAGAGAGATAAGTTTAGAAGCATGCCAACCTGGTGTCCGAGACGCGCACACCCGGCCGGAAAAAGAGTGACATACAAAAAACAGAATTGTCTCGAAGGTAAGCCACCCACAATAAATTTTAAAGAAGCTTGTCGTGTGTTCTTTCCCCGTACCACCACAGTACACTCTGCCCCGAAACTCGTCGAAAATTCGTCAACTCGATGTGCTCTCTCTCTCTCTCTCTCTCTCTCTCTCTCTCTCTCTCTCTCTATATATATATATATATATATATATATATATATATATATATATATATATATATATATATATATATATATATATATATATATATATATATATGTGTGTGTGTGTGTGTGTGTGTGTGTGTGTGTGTGTGTGTGTGTGTGTGTTACAGACTTCGCTAGGGGTTTTTGTGATTTGTAATTAGGGAAAAACTGGCGCGGCCGACAGCGAAACCGGCCGTATCCTACTCACCAATTCCACGAATTGTAGCTAAAGAAGCTAAAGCTAAATTTCACGAAGTGTAGCTAAATCGGTGTGCCTCGGTCAACAACGACCGAGAATCGCACAAACCGTCCGTTCCCTGCCCGCCGCAGGATTTTTTTTTTTTCGAATCTGCGTCGTATACCTGCATAATTGCTTTTGTTTGTTGTTCTCCCTCCTTTCGGCGTATTGACTGGGATTTGGTTCTCGCTGTCATGTAGCTTCGGGCGTCAGTGGAGTTTCACTTCACTTAAACTCTGCCTCGATCTCGCAGGCCAGCTCCGGGTGCTTGATCTCGCAGAGGTGAACCCGCTGCTGGGCAACGAGCAAGACGCCGGTCACACCGTCGACTGCGGCGTGAAGCTGGTCGACGCGTTTTTCGGCAGCCCTCGCGGCGGACACCAGCCTCTCGAACTCGACGCGAACATCATCGACCCGAAATGCCTGTCCTGCCAGTGAAACCGGCGCGGACGCGCCACTTCACCGCCCACGTATACGGCAATGGGAATCTGAACACGCTGCAAACTAATTTACACCCTCGAGAGTGCATAATGGTGTACGTGCGCCTGAATCCCACCCTTACACCTTTGCGGGTGTGCGGGCGTGAGTTGCAGACTGCTTACACCTTTGTGCACCCTAAAGGGTGTAAGTTTACGATGCAGTCAGGATGAATGACGTACCGCTATAGGCGGCGAACAAGCAGAACGAATAAACTTTACACAACTCCAATCTAACTATATATTAGATCGGCATGCTAACTCACGAGTACAGTGGCTCACAATCGCTCCGAACCCACTTCACCAACGGAAGCGATCTTCAAGGGAAGCAACGGAAGCGATCTTCGGCAAACGTGAGCGGACGTATGAATGTGAGTGGGTGCTGGTAAGTGTGAATGGCGGCGACCACAGAGTTTCGTACAATAATCGCTAGAGGGAACTCTAGCGCTAGTGTCTACGGGCGAGCTGCAATGGGAGCGGTTGCGCCAGCATGCGAATGAGAGGAAGCATACATGGGTTTGCCTGAACTTCGTCCTGCTGGCTTCTAATGGCTCCGTGACCTTGTAAGCTCGACATTTTCAACAATGTAGCGCGTAATAAATAATTAAACATTATTAAAATCGTCCGACGGCGGGATTCGAATACAGACGCGGACGCGTGCATTATCGACAAGCTACGCATAACGCCCTTGTTACGCGGGCAAGCCAGTGCATTGAGAAGCTTGGCGCGTTTAGATTTAATTGGCCGCCTCGACAAGCTGAACCGTTGCAATTAGTAGCGATTGTGCGTGCTAGCAGCGTCTCCTGCACTCGGAAAAGTTCAGATTGCTCTGAAATCGATGGGGTGACCAAAGTGGCAATGAAAAACTTCTCTGGGCAGGGGGAGGAGGGTGGGGCGACGAGGACTTGAGAAGCTTTTACGCCGCTATTTCGGGCCCCACATGATCATCTGACGCATTGGCCCACATGACTATACACGAGGTCGTGCCAGACGGCATTTCGCATTTTGTTCTTAGCTCTCGCGTTTGTAGCACCGGAACGATGCCTTTAATAGGGGGGACATCGACATGTGTACTTGTTTATCATCCTCGGGTGACCGCTCTTCACCGGCGAACAAATGTTAAACATTATCGTTCAGCGCAGGACCTACCTGTATGTATCGGAAGTTCCTGGAACGTTATCGATAGTCTTAATCCTTGTCTGTTGTCAATGAACCTTGTATAGTCTTACTCTTTGTGCGAAACGAATTCTGTAATACTTCTTGGAAAAAGGCGCGGCTAAGCGAGTACTCTGGAATCTTCGACGACTAATGTTTAAAAGCCGTCGCGCTTCACCCGCAGGTCAGGTTTTCGACGATCCGCTTTTCACCGGTTAACCAATGTCAAACATTATCATTCAGGGCAGGACGCGCCCGCATGTATCGAAAGCTTCTAGAATGTTATCAATGGTTCTATCCGTTATCGGTTGTCAATGAACTTTGTGTAATCTTATTATTTGCGCGACGCGAATTATGTCATACCTTCTGGAAAAGCACGCGGGCAAGCGATTACTCAGAACCTTCGACGACTCATGTACAAAAGCCGTGCGCGCTTGACCCGCTGATCAGAATTTCCGCGATCGCCGACTTTGCTCGCCACTACAACGAAACAATATCAAGCTTCTCACGGTAAGCGTCGCATCGTGCGTGTGTTGTAGAATAATTTACTAATGGGGATCATTTTATACCGATAGCAATTATATGGACACCTCGGGCGCATTTTTGCCGTCGCCGTGGTGTTCCCAGTGGTGGTCCAGCGAGTTTAGGATTTGGAGCAAGTTTCGGATCAAGAAAGATATCGTTCTGGAGCAGTTTAGGAGAAGTCACACCGGCATTTCGGAGCAGTTTCGGAGCATAAGAATTGATCTTTTGGAACACTTGGAGTAATACAGCAGTAATATGTAGTCATTTGGTGAAGCTTGTTGTTACCGTGCCACCAGTAAGTGCTGCTCAACAATGAACCAAGGCATAAAGCCAACAATGACCAATTCAACTCGACTTCCAACGTACAGTATGAGATGTACAGTATGATGCAAATATCTTTATTACTGTTGGCAATGAACTTAATTTTGCAAACAATTAAATAAAATATTGTAGGCTAACCAGAACGGAGATATGCGCCTGGGCGCAAGACAGACATAAAATTACAAATCTACTAGAACAATTTGGGCTGTCAGGCACAAGGCAAAACGTGGTGGCAAATGACTTACGTGTATTCCAATTGACAGATATGCTTTGATATGCTTTACAGCACTAATCAAAATATGTATTGCGCCAAATAATGCTAGAAGCTTGATAAGAGACTCAGCGTCTATGAACGGTGCCAAGGTGGGATGCCTCCGTACGGTGTGTCGCAAAGATGGTGATGGCGGTAGAGGACAACGTTCAACACTCGCTTTCGTTGTGAGCTGGCTTGTCGCCTTCCCGCGTGTCGTATGGCCTCTGCGAATAGAGTTAAATCTATTCGGCGTAAAACTAACTTTTGTCCCCGACACCCGACACCCGACCTACCTTTCGAAGTACTACCGGTTAGGCCTAACGGCCAAGGCAGTGTGCCATGGAGAAAATTAGCTGTTGGCCACTGTGACCGACAAGCTTTCCACAAGCTGTCACAGAAAGGTTGCCGCTAATATGTTCGTATGAGAGCCTGACCGGTGATCGTTTCTGAGATCTGCATACGTGTTTCTGACAACCGTAAAAGCCGGCGACTACTGCAATAGCGCATAGAAGTTCGCAAACTGACAGAAAGTTCCGAACTCCGCACGTGCGAGCGCATGAATTTGCGTGCCTTCTAGTGGCTAATCAGTCCTATATCTTCGCACGTAGGTGCTACTTTCGTCGCCGTTCCCTTTGTCGACTTCAGGTATATGAATTGCTTCGATTGGAGTTGATGACATGGATTACTCTTGTGCCAGGATAGGTGTGCCTCATAAACAGATTGTGGTTTCGCCAAGTAAAAACTCCAGAATTAAATTTTTTGTCCCGAAACCAACTGAGCAAGCACCCTATATATATATATATATATATATATATATATATATATATATATATATATATATATATATATATAGTAAGGCTGAGTGCAATGTATCGACCTCATCCGAGTGTTTCACCAAATATGCGAAAAATAGAATAGAAGATAATCGAGTCGCCACCTGAATTATTTGAATGTTCACAAATCGATTCCCATAGTTGGGTACAGTCAACGCCCGATTTTTCGGGCGTCCTAGGACAGCAAAAACGTCCGAAAAAAATGAATGCATGCCTTTTACTGCCCCGAAGGGCTCAAATCGCCCCAGACACGTCCGAAATAGCTCCGAAAGCCTGCCAGTACACTTATTAGGCGTATCGGTGCCCGTACTGCGACAGGAGACATCGGGTGCACGCTTGTACAGTTAAGGAATGCACACTGTGTCAAGTGACAATTGCCCCTTCCCACTCTTGATATGTTTCATCGCAATACTTTGCGTATCCTTCGCCGCGTCACACTACTGTACTGAGGCGAAGCTAACTTTTAAAAACCGGCATTATGGAAGGCGTTGTGCTTTCCGAGCTTCGACGCCACTGCAAACAGCGACGAATTGTTTCGGTGAAAAACACGGCACCGAACAGCAAGAAGCTCGGTAGCGAACGTCAAAGTAGCTAGGCCTAGCGTTGTCGCGGTGGTGGCTACGGCTGCCAGCGGATGTGAGTGCGAGAGATAATCGAGGCGGCGAGATAATCAAAATGGCGGCGGTGGTGGCTTCCATCATTGCCGTTTCGGACCTGCGGTCATGGCAAAAAGTGCGGAAAATCGGACGGCGAAGGGTGCTTGTGTCCGAAATTTCAGATGTTCTTATACTTAAGAGGTTTAGCTTGTCCGGTATTCCGGTAAAACGCAGGACGACGGGGCGTTGGGGCGGAGGCGTAAACAGCAAGTACAGCAAGTATGTCTGTAGGGAAATACAAAATATTTTAAGTTAATGCCAATGTTTCCCTCTAAGCGCCGGACGTGGCGTCATCGACGGTATCATTACGTCATGAGAGAAAAAAAGAAATGGGCAGAACGCGTCTCACGAGGAATGTCGACGTTACGGCTATTAGCATTAAAGCCATGCATCGACGCAATATCCACCGTAGACATGTATCACATATGAGGCGTGTATGCAGTCGGGCTTCTCTGTCGTGCCCTCTGGACATGCTGCATTATCCAGCGGCGCCACCGCAAAGTCCGCGGGTGGCGCTTGTGTGAGTACACATTCAGACAAGGTTGTCTGATTACACAGCGTGTCCCAGCTAATTTTAGCCCGAGTGTAAAAATATGCCGATGCACTCAAAGACGACGAGAGCAAATGCATTTTGCTGACTATTGTATGTAGTAAGTCACAGTTTTTTTTTGTATTCTGCTCAATTGCATAATTAGTCGAGATTAATTGACCAACTTCTGGAGCAATGAAGTTGGGCAAAAGATTCCACTCAGGAAGTTGTAGGACGGTTTGGAAGAGTTCTGATTAAACAGTTTCTAAATTACGGCACTTTACGTGCCAAAACCACGATTTGATTATGAGGCACCCCGTAGTGGGGGACTCAAGAAATTTGGACCACCTGGGGTTGTTTAACGTGAACCTAAACCTAACTACCACAGGTGTTTTGCCATTTCGCCCCCATCGAAATACGGGCGCCGTGGCCGGGATTTGATGCCACGACCTCGTGCTTAGCAGCCCAACGCCATAGCCACTAAGCAGCCACAGCAGCTACAGTTTCTAACTTTCTATCCATCAAGTTTTAGTTCTTTTTCCCGCTTACTGCAGGTGCCTGCGAAAAAAAATTTTAAAAACTGACCACGTGACATGCCCTTTTGCGCTGCGACATGTCGATGCTCCCAAACGTCCCGCGTCAAATTAAAGCTTCAATTAAGGCACTCAAATTATCAATCAATTCATTTCAATCGATTATCAATCAATTCAATTAAGGCAAATTAAGGCAGTCAAATTAAAGGTTCAAGCATGGGCAGAGAATAATGGCATTTTGGGAGAACTTCAGAATGACTTCATAATAGGTGGGCGTTTAGATGATAACTTATTTGTTCTTATGCAGTGTATTGAAATACCGAAAATTGAAAGAAGCTCGTTATATGTGGCCTTTTTAGACATTACAGGAGCTTACGACAATGCAGACCGCATCATTTTGTGGGATATTCTGGAAGGGGAAAGCTTAGGTGACGGTTGTCTGCAGCTTTTGAGAGATATTTATCTAGAAAATACCGTTTGCGTTGAATGGGAAGGGATGAGGAGCGAGGAGAAAGTTGATATCAACAAGGGACTGAGGCAGGGGTGCCCTTTATGCCCGCTGCTGTTTATGATGTACACGGTGAGGATGGAGATGGCGCTAGAAGGAAGTAATATCGGGTTTATAATCTCTCATACAGACAGGCGGGTACAGTAGTAGTGCTGTAGCTTCCAGGTTTATTTTATGCGGACGACATTGTGTTGCTAGCTAACAAACAAAGTGATTTGCAACGTCTGAATAATATCTGTGGGCAGGAAGGCAACAATTTAGGTTTGAAATTTAGTGTTAGAAAATCAGCTGTTATGGTATCCAATGAAAACAGTGAACAGACAATGGAGATACAGAGCCAGGAAATACCTCGGGTAACAGAATATAAATAGCTTAGTATATGGATAAACGAAGGCAATAGATATATGAAAACGCAAGAAAAAACCATAATAGTAAAGGGGAAGAGAAATGCAGCCATAATGAAGCACAGAGCGCTATGGGGATACAATAGGTACGAGGTCCTCCGAGGTATGTGGAAAGGTGTCATGGTTCCAGGTCTTACTTTTGGAAATGCGGTTGTTTGATTTAAATCAGGGGTTCAATCAGGACTCGACGGGAACCAAAGGTCAGTGGGTCGCCTCGCATTGGGCGCTCACGGGAAGACTACAAATGAAGCTGTGCAGGGTGATATGGGCTGGACTAGTTTTGAAGTGAGGGAAGCTCGCAGTAAAATTGAGCATAAAGAACGGCTGAGGAATACGAAAGAAAAGTAAATGGGCTGGGAGAGTGTTCAGGTATCTGTACAGGAAAAACATTGATTCACAGTGGAGGAAAAGAACTAGGAAGCTTACCAGCAAGTATGCGCCCTGTAGGGTGGGCAACACAGCAACAAAGCAGGTCAAGCGGAAAGTCAGAGAGGCTGAAATAATCTCATGGGTGGCGGCCATGGAAGAGAAACCTGCCATGAGTAACTACTTAAGAGGAAAAAACGAAATCAGGAAAGAAACAATTTATGATAACTCAAAGGGAAGCTCATTACTTTTCGAAGCGAGATCGGGATGCCTTAGAACACGCACCTATAAAGCGAGATATAAGACGGAAGAAGAAGCATGTGCTTGCTGCGGTAAAGCTAGGGAGGCTATATGGAGCATGTTTTATTGGAATGTGAAGACGTCTACCCAGCGGTCAATTTAGGCGCCACTGGCCTCCTTGAGGCACTTGAGTTCAGCAAGAGCAGTGGAAAAGCAAACATATCCGCAATAGGCATTAGTAAGAGGCGATCGGAGGATTGGTGGAAGAAAAGTAGGGAAACGACAAAAAACGGAGACGTACAAAATCGCAGTTCGCAATATGGGATCAGAAAATTTGACTGTGCGAGTTCATAGTGTATTTTTTTATTATTTAACCTAGGTAGGACATTAGACAGTATAATAGCAAGAGCTTGGCGGCGCAACCCACCGACCCGTTCCAAAGGGGACGCTCATAACATCCATCCATACATCCATCCATCCACCCGCGTGGTGAGCATTGTGGCAACTGCCATCACCCCGTTTCAAAGGGGACGCTTCTACCTTCCTTCCATCCATCCGCGTAGAAACGAACATAGCATTCAGCCGGGTGTTCTGCCGCTGCGTCTGCTTACCGCTGTAGTAAACCGCCGCGAAGGTAGCACATGGCTGGCGTATATCGCAATTAATGCGAACGTCTGCGCCCCTGCCCCGTCGCCTTTTACGTACGGTTGCCCTTGGCGAACCAGTTGTAGGCCTTCAGTAAATGAGCGCCTGCTGAATAGACGTGCAAGATCGGCAGCTGCTTGCTTTGCGCCCTAAAAAGAGAGAGATAGAGAACAGACGAAGGGCGGAGTTCTGTGAGCCGGCATTCATTCTTGTTGTGAAGTACCAACGGCAGTGGTAATCGGTAGTAGTGCTAGTATCATGCGAGAAGAGAGACATAAATAGAAGAGAAGAAAGGCAGGGAGGTTAAGTTAGACGCGCGTCGGGTTTGCTACCTTGCAATGAGGGAAGGGTGTAGGTAGCATCCTGTTCGTGATAGTCCTCGAACGGGAAGGAACACTGCTCGCGCTGTGGCTCGGGAAACGAAAAAAAGCATTGTGCATTATGATACGTCGCAGTGCACTGTCTCTCCGAAGGATGCCGCTGCTGCCGATGCTACTGCTTCTCACCGTCAACCTGGCTTCCCTTGAAGGGAAACCAGTGAATGAAGAAAGGTATGTAGATTGATATCCAGTGCTTGAGCACGACTTGTATTTCTTTTTTTTTTTTCAACCCGATGTAGACCTACTGAATATTCCCAGTGGCAGATAGCGCAATTGTTGCCATATCAGCCGGATCACTCCAACACGCTAACTTTGCTTGAGCTACAAATCGCCAGTATAATAATTGAGTAATGAAATTGTACTAATTGCCTTTGTACTTAAACATTTCATGATGCTTTTCAAACTTCGGAATTGAAGTCGAGGATTAGATGAAGCGAGATCAATTTAAAAAAAAAAAAAGTGTTTAGTGCCATTTGCCTCAAAATCTCTGGCAAAATGCAGTGGGGAGCAGAGGCCACTGGAGCCCATTGATAGTTTATTCTCTTCCTATTCGGAATAGTTCGCTATACAAAAATCCCCTCGTATGTAGCTCAGAATTCAGTCCATTACTATGGCATAAGATTATTCAGACTTTTAAGTTTCCCTTTCCTGTCCTGTGCGCCAGCACAGGCGTACGTCGACGCACGGTGGTTATTTCCGCAACCAACCACTCGGATATATATATATATATATATATATATATATATATATATATATATATATATATATATATATATATATATATATATATATATGGGCAAGGGCACGCGAGGCACCCGATATTATCTCCGGCTGAGCGTATACAGCGCTAAAGTCCTGTCAGCGCAGAAAAAGAAATCGTGCTCCGTGTACTTCCCCAATAGCCATGCGAATAATTCTACCCGAATTCGCCACCCCCAGTTCGTTTAACTGGCGTCATCCTTGAAATGCCGACAAAAAAATCCTCGGCGTTATATTTAATTAGAACGCAATCTTTACTGAACATGTAAACTACCTCCTGACAGACTCGGAAATTATTTCCTCCCTTTACAAACATCCGTTCTTTGTATCAAGGCGTCACACGCTTTAGTGGCCAACATTTCTGACCTTTGCACTTTACTTCGAAGCCCTCCTCCGTACGCCGCACACTGTGGCTAGGCCATCTGTGGTGCCTTGCGTGCAATTCGAGCACGTAAGCACCTATAGTTCTGGATTGAGCAACAGCGCAGTCGGCTCTCTCGTCCTGCTTTGTTTCCGTCCTCGGTTTTTTTTATATATGCGAGCGTGCACCAGCTGGCCTAGCAGTCCGTTTCACTATGACATTACGTGTTTTTCTTAGGAATGGGTACTTGCTTTCATAATGAACACGCAATACATGCGTAGTTAACGGTAGACTTGGCGTCTAGCCTACTTCGTTTTGTACAGCATAGGCAATGATTGAGCGTGGGCAATTTCAAGGACCCAATGAAGGAGAAAATTGGGGGAGCGTCTATGAAGACTCTGCCCCCTCCCCCCCGTGTAATCATGCGTTCAATGTTGAATTAACTAATTGCTAAATGAATGAACATGTTGAATTAATGAGAATGCAGTTGATGCGCGTAAATAAGAAAACTGTCCGCAATAGCTTTATACAGCTAGTAGCTAAAGACACATTGTATGTTCTCTACAAACGTCGCGATTTTTTTTTTTTTTTTTAGTTGGAGGCACGCGAAAAACATTTCTGATTTGGACCCATTTTAATAGGATATTAATCGGTTCAGGAAGCTCCGAACCGGTTCTAACGGTTATCATTTTCCCTCCGGATCGAGCTGAACCGGAACCGAAAAGTCTGAAACTGAACTCTATATAACTGAACCAGAAGAGTTTTCGGTTAACACATCCTGATTAACACCTATACTGTTTCTAGGAGCCTATAGCTTGCCTATCCCATCTTCTAGAAGCCTGTATAGCTTGCGGTCGCGGAGGAGTTACATTATGCGGTGAACACGCTATGTGTATGAGAGAATAGCGCAGAAAACTCGACGAAACCTGCAGGAGAACGTGCGCATGACCGCGTGCCTATCCTTCGCGATCGTGGTGGCGACGCATTAAGCGGACAGGGTTCTTCGTAATTATGCAAAATGTCTATTACAGCCACATCTCGTGTATTGTTAGAATGACAAACTGTGTCGTAACATAGCTAGTTCCAAACAAGTCGCCTCGCAGAGAGCACAGAGAGCGATGCATGCTCGATTCCAGGACCGACAACTCATCGACGGCGGTCAACTTCACGAGCAGCCGGCAAGAGATTGGAGTCCTCGGAGTTCCGATCCATCAAGGTCAGGTGAGAACCGTGCCAGAATCCTGCGCCTGCGCAGCGTCCTTTCTCGGGAACAGCTGTGACTCGAACTTCGCATTGCGTGTTTTACTGCAACCAGCGGTTTATGAACTATAACAGTGGTGCTCCGGCCAGTTTAAGATTTGGAACAATTTTTGACAAGCAGGAAAAACGTCGTTCCGGAGCGATTTCGGAGCAGCCCCATCAGCATTTTGGAGCAGTTTCGGAGCAGAAAATTTTGAATTTTTAGAACGCTTGGAGTAGTACAGCAGTAATCTGTAGCCATTAGGTGAAGCTTGTTATCACTGTTCAATTATTAAGTGCTGCTCAACAGTGAAGCAAGGCACAAAGCCACAGCGCGACCAATTAAAGTTGCCTTCCCACGGACGGTATACCATGCACGGTATGTTGCAAATAAATTTTTTTTTTCGGTAGGCAAAAAAAGTTAATTTTGTAAACAATTAAATGAAACTTTGTAGACCAACGAGAACAGAGATATGCGCATTCCCTCAGGACAGACATAAAATTACAAATGTGCTAGAACAATTTGCGCCGTCAGGCACAAGACAAAAACTGATGGCAAACGTCTTATGGGTATTCCAAATGACAGGTGTGCTTTGATATGCTTCACCGCACTAGGAAAAATGTGTTTTAGGCCCAATAACAATGCTAGAAGGTCGACAAGAGACTATGCGTCTATTAGCGTCGCCAAGGTGAGATTCCTCCGTAGGGTGCATCGCAAAGATAAGGATGGTAGTGGAGAACAACGTTCGTACCATACCGTACTTTGGCTTTCTTTGTGAGGCGGTTTGTCGGCTTCCCGTGTGTCGTCTGGCCTCTACGAGTAGATACGAGTTGATTCGGTGTAAAACCGTAACTTCTGTCGCCGATACCCGACCTACCGATTAGGCCTAACGACCAAGGCAGTGTGCCATGGCCTAATTTGGCTGTTGGCCGACGTGACCGGCAAGATTTCCACATGCAGTCACGGAGAGCTTGCCGCTAATATGTTCGTATGAGTGCCTAACCGACAATCGGTTCTGTGATCATGCATACCAGTTTTTTGACAACCTTCAAAGCCAGCAACTATTGCAATCGCGCATATAAGTTCGACGACTGATAGAAAGTTCCGAACTGCATGTGCAAAACACGTGAAACCGCGTGCATGAACACGCGTATGTGATACGATCTGCGTGCCTTCCAGTGGCTAACCGATCATATACCTTCGCCCATAGGTGCCGCTTTCGACACCGTTCCCTTTGTAGGCGTCGGGTATAGGAATTGTTTCGATTGGAGATGACGATCCGGATCACCTTTGTACAAAGACAGACGTGCCTGAAAATCAGACTGTGGTTTCGACACGTAGAAACTCCAGAATTAAATTTTCTTTTTGTCCCGAAACCAGCGGGGTGCATTGGCAAGCGCGCAATACATCGATCTCAGCGGAGTGTTTCACCAAATATGCGAAGTATAGAGTAGTAGATAATTGAGTCGCGAACTGAATTATTTGAATGTTCACAAATCGATTCATATAGTTTAGTACAGTCAACGTGCGATTTTTCGGACTCCCTAGCGGCCGCGAGAACGTCCGAATAATCGGGAAGTCCGAAAAAACGAATGCATACCTTTTATTGTCCCCAAGGGCTCAAATCGCCACAGACACATCCGAAATATCTCTGAAGGGCTGCTGGTACACTTAATAGGCGTATCGGTGCTCGTAGTGCGACAAGAGACGGTGGGTGCACGCGTGTGTAATTAAGGATTACATACTCTGTCCAGTGACAATTACCGCTTCCCACTTTTGGTATGCTTCACCGCATAACATGACTGTATTAAGGCAAAGCTGACTTTTGGGAACCGGCATTATGCAACCGTGTTTCCTGAGCTTCGAAGCCATTCGAGGATTAGAAAGGCGGAGTCAGCGCCGTTGCTAACAGCGGCGAATTGATTTAATAAAAACATGGCACCGAACAGCAAGAATCTTGGTAGCGAACGTTGAAGTAGCTAGGCCTAGCGTTGCCCGCGGTGGTGGCTACGGCTGTCAATGGATCTGCGTGCGAGAGTGTCTATTCGAGGCGACGAGTTAATCAAAATAGCGGCGGTGGTGGCTTCGATCAATGCCGTTTCGGACCTGCGGTCATGGCAAAAAGTCTGACAAATCGGAAGTCGAAGGGTTTTTGCGTCCGAAATTTCAGAAAATCTTATATATTGACTCTATGTGTTATGTACCGTGGCGTGCCACGAAGGCGTCCGAATTATCTGACATACACAAAAAAATCGGGCGTTCGGAAAATCGGTCGTTGACTGTAGTTACGTAACCCTACTTAAAGCATTGCATTGCCAGGAGAACGCGAAAATGCCGCACTTTCGCGCAGTTGGCGCAAATTGCATTTTAGCGCATGCGCGCAGCCAGGAGCAGACAAGTCGAAGTGTAGCAAACTGGCGCAACTGGAGCACCAGTGCACCTACAGAGAAATTAACCAGCCCTGTTCGTTCGTTCGTCACACTCTGGTTCAAGTACGGTCACGCAAAGAACGAAAAAAAAACGAATTGCCAGTTTCTCTCGAAGGTGATGCATTGAATGCGATAACAATAAAGTGTTGCGCTCGGTGCTCCTCACACGGTGTTCTAACAATACGCAGAAGCAACACTGCGCAACGCCGCACGCTAGAAATCGCTGCACATTTAAAGATGGTTAAAGTATACCCGGATGTGCACGGTACGGGGAATTTAGCCGCAGCAGGAACAGCAAGCAGGAGCACGCGGCCCATGGCGCGTCACAACGGTGGCGCAATAGGAGACGCCAACACGGGAGCTACGAGCGTAGCACTTAGATGGTGTACGAGATTGTACAGTTTGGAAAGCCAACCCACTCCCTTGACATCGCGTGATTGGTCAGAATGGTGCCTTTGTCTACGAAAGCGCGATTCTGATCAACGATGCGAGAGCAAGCGAGCGGTTATGAGATCGCACCCCCTCATACAACGCCATTGACACTGCCAAGAGTTTTCTCGATCCGCAGGTATACAGTGGAAACCTCAATGCGCTTGCTAACGAGCCGTGTACCGAAGCCAGAACGCACTGACTGCGCCGTCTTGATTGTAACGCGTGGGGTTGTTTGGAGCAAGTGAAATAATGCCGAAACGCAAGTGCACATTTAGTGAGCAGCTTGGAAAAGTGTTTCCCCTTCGCTTGAATAAAGCTTGGAATAAATATTGGAATATTGAATCTCGTTTCTCCGTCCCAGCCAACCACCCGTTCCCCCTGTCCCGCTTTCATGTCTGGAGAATCTGTTCGCGTTATGTAAGTCTCACTCCAACCCTCCAGTACCTTCCAAGTTTTGCCGGACGGAAACGATTACCTTATACGGAAAGCGTTACCTACCCTGCGGTACGGTAGCACGGTGTTTCTAAAACTCTCAAGTATAATGAAGACAGGAGCTGAAACTATCAGCAAGCCTTCGTGAATGTATAGAAATCTGCTAAAAACATTGGTGATAATCGTGCCTTCTGCACACTGTAAAATAATATGCACCCTTAAAAGTGAATATGGGTGCAAATCGGTCTATGACTGACACCCTTGCGCCCTTTTTGCGAGTAAGGGTTTGAGTTATAGACAGGTTACACACTTTTTCCAAAAACTCTCAAGGGTGCAAATGATTTCACGGCGTGCTCCAATCCTCATCATAAAAGGAATTATGCAAGAAATACGTAATGTATTCAAAGATGCGCCTTTTTTCTTATTATTTTTTGTCTGAAAACAAAACCGACAGTGGTGTGCCTTACTCTGTAAAAAAATGTACATCCCCAAAAGTAAATACGGGTGTAAATCTATATAACTCAAACCTTTACCCCTTAAAAGGGCATAGTGGTGTGAGTTATAGGCACATTTACATCCTTATTCACTTTTATGGATGTACACTATTTTACAGTGTATAGCTAAACTAAAGTTATTGACTTCTGTGTCAGCGTCCTTTCTTTCTTTCTTTTCTTATTTCTTTCCTGAAAAGCGCAAGCTCGGAGTCGAAAAGGGTCCACAGTTCCTACGCGACGCTGGACTCCTCGACAAGCTCAGAGATCTCGGTAAGTGTTCAAGTCGTCCAGGCACAATATAGCTGGACCGCCAGTAAAACTCGCCACGTGAATTTTGTTTCATTGATTCACTAGAGGTTATAATGTCCGCTCAACCCCACTGAGGCTACGAGACACGTACGCCGCGCGGAATTCTTTAGCCTGTGCACAAATTTCGCTACACCGGTGTTTTTTTTTCTTTATTTCTTTTTTCGCACTCGGCCTCATCGCAACGCGGGTTGCCACCGCGGCTGGGTCTCGAACCCGGATCCGACCTCTTTCTCAGCCATAAAAGGCCGTAGCCACAGCTTCTATCTCCACAGAAAAAGATCTTACTACGAGATTGGTTCATCTATTGCGATTAGGGCTGGGCGTCTAGAAATAAAGAAAAGAAGAGCTCGATTTTTTTCGGCATCTGTAAATCCGCCAATTATTCGATTTATCGTATTTGCGGTTTTACGTAGACGCGAGTTAAGAAAAAAACTTGTGTGCTTAAATATTCAAGACCGATAAAAAACCGTGCTGCATATCGGCAGCAGGAGGCCTTTAACATCGTGCTGCAGCTGCGACGCTTCCCCCGTGAAAAACGCATCAAGCATAACGATCTCACTGATACGCAATCATTATGTGCAGCTGTAGAGACCAAGAAGCTCGCTAACGCGCGAGCCATCAGCGTGAACGGGTAGGGTTAACCTGGCTCGAACTGGAGAGGTTGCAATAGTTATGTTACATACCTTCACTTATGGGTATTTGGCTTAAAAAAGAAAGACATAATTACCGCGTCGACAGCCCTTTGCTTATGGCCCACGCACTACAGCAGCTGCTGCACAGACTATATTTTGCCTTCTCCAGCTCAAAGAGCAGGGCGCATATACGTACATATTTTTTTTCTGAGACAGACAAGCGCCATCTTAGTTTAAACATTGTAGTTGAATTTGTCATTCCCTTCATTGCTGTAGAGCAAGCAAAGTGGAGACATCGGTGTCAACGCTTGCTCGATTTTGCTCGCTTGAGCTCGGCCGATTAATTGCAAAAAAAAAAAAGAAAGAAACTATAGACGGGATTGAAGCAAAATTCGGAAAGCCAGAAGCTTTAACCGATCCCTGTCGTAAGCTTAGCCTGCAAGTCAGCCCAGGGATAATGGAAAATATCGAGGGCTAACGTGCCCCGTTGGCCTCTCCTCAGTGTCTCTTTGTATAATTAACGGAATCGTGATTGCATACGTTTGAGTGACCCTAATTATGGATTTCCGACGGGACATAAGGCCTGTATGTAGGTGTGCACTTGCGACTTCTTTGAGTGGCGTCCGAAGCCCTCGTTTAACGCAATTTACATATCGGCACACGCACAGTTTAGCTTAACTAATCTCGCCTGACAAAGTTTCGGATTTGCGGGCACAGCAGACATACACATCCAAGCAGCTGCTCAAAGATGAGCTAATTAATGATTGCTTCCCACTCCTCTTCGCGAGCGCAGATAGGGTGAAGGGAGAGCGGTATACTGGTCCGGTCAAAGAGCAGTGGTTTAAGCTACCCTTGTGAAATCGAATTTAAAAAATGTATACGTATTATGTCTAGACTTCTTGCACTTCGCCCTTGGCTCAAAAAAGTGAATTCATTGAGTATATGGTCAGAGGATCCCTGGCATTCTATACAGCTATGAGAAAGTCGTCAATCAACAAGTATGTTTCATCCAGTAATTTATTTCTGCGCAGACTTTCAAAAAGATTAACTGTAGAATGTCGTGCAGACATGAGACAACAAGATGTGAAACACCATAAATCCACGGCATTTTGTATATACAATGTCGATAGAGAGTTTACAGGCTTTATATTGAAAAGAAAAGTGCGTATATATATATATATATATATATATATATATATATATATATATATATATATATAGAGAGAGAGAGAGAGAGAGAGAGAGAGAGAGAGAGAGAGAGAGCGAGAGACGCCGCCGCCGCCGATAGAGGCAGACGATAAGGTGGTGCTTGAGATTACATAATCTGCAGGCGTTAAGAGCGCAGCGATTAAGTGAAGACCAATTATAATATGGCCTTCATTCTGCAGCAGTTGTAAAAGGGGCTACTCGGGGTGATAATGATAATGAGGGTGTAGAGATAAATTTTCCTTTGAGGGCACTCCGTAGTCACCAAACATTCTAGTTAGTGCCTGGTATATAGCAGCACATTCTGGAACATTGTCACGCCAAGTATATTGTGGGCGGAGTGTTCGAAGTCGCGTTGCCCGTTGTTTAATTGTTGCTCTTGCTCGAGCTTCTGCGCGTAAGTGCTCAACAGGCCGTGAGGAAGGACTAGACCAGTGTGCCACAGCCTCCGATCTCGGAGGTTATGTGTGCGCTCATAAACTTCTGTCGCAGGTCACAAGGTTGAGGACCTCGGCGACGTCCTCGTCGAAGGCAAGCCAAATGTCACCGACTGCGGCGCGATCGAGTCGGACGTCGTGGGACAGACCAATAAGAACGTGAGGCTTTCGAAAATGGAGCACGCTGAGCGCGCACGAAATTTCGCGACGAGAAAGAGGTTAATTTTTTTACCCCCGGTAGAAAGCATCTACCCATAATTGCCAATCTCAATGCGACGTCAAAAAGTTTGGACAAATAATCGCCTCGTTTTTCTCAAACTTTTCCACTGGGTGACCACTTTTAGGAGTACGAAACCTAGCATGACACCTCCCCCCCCTCCCTCCTGCTCTTTGAATGCCTTCAGATTTTTTTTTTTAATGACACGGATACATTTACATGTTCAGTTATTTAACTTGCCTGTTATGTTCTTGACAAGGATTGATGTAATTGTGTATTTAAATGAGAAGGATGTAGTTTAGCCTTTGAGGCCTGGACTTTAAGCGCGACAGCATATCTTGGCTACCTCGCAGACAAAATTTCGTCGCCTCGCACCAGTAAACGAAGTACGAAGAGGGAAGTGGATAGTTTAAAACTTGACGTCAACGGTTGGTAGGATGCATTGACGTTATGGGTGATAGTCATAATTGGACTCTTCATGACCCTCAGAAAAAGGCTTGATCACGACCGATTGGAGGGTCTTGACCCGCAGTTTGATAAACAGTGCTATTTGAATAATGCTTAATAAATGACACCGACCGACTAGGGGCATTAGCAAATAGCCGCCCATGTAATGTACCCGTATGTGGACATTTCTTAGTACATAGAAATACGTATTATGAAGGTATAATGAAAGTCGCATAATGACACACTGAAACACAGTCAAAATCAAGGTGGACTCATACATAAACAAAACCTACCTAAAGTCTTAGTGAAAGTTTCAACATTCTTAAGGTCAAGTCACATAAATAAGTGACACAAACTGACTCTTAATGTCAAGCAAAGTAACATAGTATACCAAGTGATGCATTTTAACGGAAACATTTGTTTTTTAAGAAATTGAATTTAACCGGTGGGACGATGCTTTCTTCACTGCTCGTTTTTTCAGCACGGTAGACACTGGGTAGTCGAGCAGCCTTCGCAGTTCGTGCGCTAATTCACACAGGTTCGATCGTTAACTTTACTAATGCGGGTATAACGCCAGTATTTCAATGGTAGTACGAGTATTAGGGGGCGCTGCGGGCGGCAAAATCAATTTACACGATTTCAAAAAAGAAAAATACGCCATTTGTTGTGGGGATAGCCATCGACAAAAATGTGCCCCTTGATCGCTTCGCGATACCGAAACAGGCCGGGTGCGCCAATAGCACTTGATATGGGGCAGTGCACACGTTATTTTCGACGCTGTCGTAACTTAGAAAAGCGTGCATGTGACGATCTGCTCAGCCACGTCCAATACGTCGTCGCACGTCATCAATCGCTCGTATACCATGGGATCATGTCTTGGCGACGGTAGACATGATCCCGTGCAATGTGAGCAGGTGGTGATGTGCGACGATGGACCTTACGGTCACCCAGACATAATCTTCGGGAAATCAAAATGATAAGAGGCCCGCACAGTCCTGGCAATCCGTTGATGTAAAGCAGCCAAACGAGGCGGGGAGCACAGCCTGTGCAGTTCTTTCAGGCGTCCTTCGTTCGCCCAGTTTCGGTATGTACAGAGGCGCGAAAACGTGAATTTTTCGTCGCCGGATATCTTATCGACGAATGGCGTTTTTGAAAC